>NC_083356.1:64607500-64790000 GCF_030254825.1 Meriones unguiculatus
ACCCCTAACCCTAACCCTAACCCTAACCCTAACCCTAACCCTAACCCTAACACTAACCCTAACTTGTTCCTCACAGAAACAAGTTTCCAGTGAAAGAACTTAAACGCAAAGCACTACTTTGTAAACTGAATCACATGTGTGTCGCTTGCTCAATTAGGAATACAGGAAAACTGAAAAGTGTTATCTTGCACTGTATGGCACAGAAACAAGTTTCCATCAAAAGAAAAGAAACGCAAATCACAACTTTGTAAACCAATTCACATATGTGTCGCCCGTTCAATTATTATAACAGGAAAACTGAAAAGTGATATAACGCACTGTACAGCACAAAAACAATTTTCCAAGGAAAGAACAGAAACGCAAAGCACAACTTTGTAAACTAATTCACATACGTGTTGCCTGTTCTCTTATTATGACAGGAAAACTGAAAAGTGATATAACGCACTGTACAGCACAGGAACAACTTTCAAATGAAAGTATAGAAAAGAAAGCACTAATTTGTAAACTAAATCACAAGGGTGTCGCTCTCTCAATTAGGAATACAGGAAAACTGAAAAGTGATATATCGCACTGTACAGCAAAGGAATAAGTTTCCAACGAAAGAACAGAAAAGCAACGCACTACTTTTAAATGGAATCACATGTATGTCTCTCGCTCCATTAGGAATAAAGGAAAACTGAAAAGTGTTATCTCGCACTATACAGCACAGAAACAAGTTTCCTTCAAAAGAGCAGAAACGCAAAGCTCTACTTTGTAAACTATTTCACATACGTGTCGCCTGTTCAATTATTATAACAGGAAAACTGAAAAGTGATATAACTCTAACCCTAACCCCCTAACCCTAACCCTAACCCTAACCCCTAACCCTAACCCTAACCCTAACCCTACCCTATCCCTAACACTAACCTTAACCCTAATCCTAACCCCTAACCCTAACCCTAACCCTAACCCTAACCCTAACTCTAACTCTAACTTGTTCCTCACAGGAACAAGTTTCCAATGAAAGAACGTAAACACAAAGCACTACTTTGTAAACTGAATCACATGTGTGTCGCTTGCTCAATTAGGAATACAGGAAAACTGAAAAGTGTTATCTCGCACTGTATGGCACAGAAACAAGTTTCCATCAAAAGAACAGAAACGCAAATCACAACTTTGTAAACCAATTTACATATGTGTCGCCCGTTCAATTATTATAACAGGAAAACTGAAAAGTGATATAACGCACTGTACAGCACAGAAACAATTTTCCAAGGAAAGAACAGAAACGCAAAACACAACTTTGTAAACTAATTCACATACGTGTCGCCTGTTCACTTATTTTTATTTTATTTTATTTTATTTTATTTTTTATTTTACAAAGTAGTGCTTTACATTTCTTTTTTTTTTTTTTCAATGCAGTTTATTCAGGAACATTGAACAATCCTCGGACCCCGGGGAAAGCCAGCCCACAGTTTAAATAGCCTCTTGGTAGCCAACCCAGGCGTGCCACGGGGGTAATGCAGATAGGTCCACATACATGGAATTAAGCCAGACCCTCGGCCTTAGCCAAATGTGGAGTTGTTCCTGACAGAGAGCACTCACCATCGGGAAGGTGGAGGGTGGAAACCAGCTCCATCTTTAAGGCATAGCATTCTGCAGCTCTCTACAGTTCCCCCTTTTTTGTTTTAGACGCATCAGGCAAGAGTAGAGGTCTGATCTCTGATATTATTATGACAGGAAAACTGAAAAGTGATATAACGCACTGTAGAGCACATGAACAACTTTCAAATGAAAGAATAGCAAAGAAAGCACTAATTTTTAAACTAAATCACAAGTGTGTCGCTCGCTCAATTAGCAATACAGGAAAACTGAAAAGTGATATATCGCACTATACAGCAAAGGAACAAGTTTCCAACGAAAGAACAGAAAAGCAAAGCACTACTTTTAAATGGAATCACATGTTTGTCGCTCACACAATTAGGAATACAGGAAAACTGAAAAGTGTTATCTTGCACTGTACAGCACAGGAACAACTTTACATCTAAAGAGCAGAAACGCAAAGCTCTACTTTGTAAACTAATTCACATACGTGTTGCCTGATCAATTATTATAACAGGAAAACTGAAAAGTGATATAACCCTAACCCTAACCCCCTAACCCTAACCCTAACCCTACACCCTAACCCTAACCCTAAACCTAACCCTAACCCTAACTTTTTCCTCACAGGAACAAGTTTCCAATGAAAGAACGTAAATGCAAAGCACTACTTTGTAAACTGAATCACATGTGTGTCGCTTGCTCAATTAGGAATACAGGAAAACTGAAAAGTGTTATCTCGCACTGCATGGCACAGAAACAAGTTTCCATCAAAAGAAAAGAAACGCAAATCACAACTTTGTAAACCAATTCACATATGTGTCACCCGTTCAATTATTATAACAGGAAAACTGAAAAGTGATATAATGCACTGTACAGCACAGGAACAAATTTCCAAAGAAAGAACAGAAACGCAAAGCACAACTTTGTAAACTAATTCACATATATGTCACCTGTTCACTTATTATGACAGGAAAACTGAATAGTGATATATCACACTGTACAGCACAGAAACAAGTTTCCAACAGAAGAACAGAAACGCAAAGCTCTACTTTGTAAACTAATTCACATACGTGTAGCCTGTTCAATTATTATAACAGGAAAACTGAAAAGTGATATAACCCTAACCTTAACCCCCTAACCCTAACCCTAACCCTAACCCTAACCCTAACCCTAACCCTAACCCTAACCATAACCACTACCCCTAACCCTAACCCTAACCCTATCCTAACCCTAACCCTAACCCTAACCCTAACCCTAATCCTAACCCCTAACCATAACCCTAATTCTAACCCTAACCCTAACTTGTTCCTCACAGGAACACGTTTACAATGAAAGAACGTAAACGCAAAGCATTACTTTGTAAACTGAATCACATGTGTGTCGCTTGCTCAATTAGGAATACTGGAAAACTGAAAAGTGTTATCTTGCACTGTATGGCACAGAAAGAACTATACATCTAAAGAGCAGAAACGCAAAGCTCTACTTTGTAAACTAATTCACATACGTGTCGCCTGTTCAATTATTATAACAGGAAAACTGAAAAGTGATATATCCCTAACCCTAACCCCCTAACCCTAACGCTAACCCTAACCCTAACCACTAACACTAACCCTAACCATAACCAATAACCCTAACCCTAACCCTAACCCTAACTTCTAACCCTAACCCTAACCCTAACCCCTAACCCTAACCCTAACCCTAACCCTAACCCTAACCCTAACACTAACCCTAACTTGTTCCTCACAGAAACAAGTTTCCAGTGAAAGAACGTAAACGCAAAGCACTACTTTGTAAACTGAATCACATGTGTGTCGCTTGCTCAATTAGGAATACAGGAAAACTGAAAAGTGTTATCTTGCACTGTATGGCACAGAAACAAGTTTCCATCAAAAGAAAAGAAACGCAAATCACAACTTTGTAAACCAATTCACATATGTGTCGCCCGTTCAATTATTATAACAGGAAAACTGAAAAGTGATATAACGCACTGTACAGCACAAAAACAATTTTCCAAGGAAAGAACAGAAACGCAAAGCACAACTTTGTAAACTAATTCACATACGTGTCGCCTGTTCTCTTATTATGACAGGAAAACTGAAAAGTGATATAACGCACTGTACAGCACAGGAACAACTTTCAAATGAAAGTATAGAAAAGAAAGCACTAATTTGTAAACTAAATCACAAGGGTGTCGCTCTCTCAATTAGGAATACAGGAAAACTGAAAAGTGATATATCGCACTGTACAGCAAAGGAATAAGTTTCCAACGAAAGAACAGAAAAGCAACGCACTACTTTTAAATGGAATCACATGTGTGTCTCTCGCTCCATTAGGAATAAAGGAAAACTGAAAAGTGTTATCTCGCACTATACAGCACAGAAACAAGTTTCCTTCAAAAGAGCAGAAACGCAAAGCTCTACTTTGTAAACTATTTCACATACGTGTCGCCTGTTCAATTATTATAACAGGAAAACTGAAAAGTGATATAACTCTAACCTTAACCCCCTAACCCTAACCCTAACCCTAACCCTAACCATAACCCTAACCCTAACCCTAACCATAACCACTACCCCTAACCCTAACCCTAACCCTATCCTAACCCTAACCCTAACCCTAACTCTAACCCTAATCCTAACCCCTAACCATAACCCTAACCCTAACCCTAACCCTAACTTGTTCCTCACAGGAACACGTTTACAATGAAAGAACGTAAACGCAAAGCATTACTTTGTAAACTGAATCACATGTGTGTCGCTTGCTCAATTAGGAATACTGGAAAACTGAAAAGTGTTATCTTTCACTGTATGGCACAGAAAGAACTATACATCTAAAGAGCAGAAACGCAAAGCTCTACTTTGTAAACTAATTCACATACGTGTCGCCTGTTCAATTATTATAACAGGAAAACTGAAAAGTGATATATCCCTAACCCTAACCCCCTAACCCTAACGCTAACCCTAACCCTAACCACTAACACTAACCCTAACCCTAACCCATAACCCTAACCCTAACCCTAACCCTAACTTCTAACCCTAACCCTAACCCTAACCCCTAACCCTAACCCTAACCCTAACCCTAACCCTAACCCTAACCCTAACACTAACCCTAACTTGTTCCTCACAGAAACAAGTTTCCAGTGAAAGAACTTAAACGCAAAGCACTACTTTGTAAACTGAATCACATGTGTGTCGCTTGCTCAATTAGGAATACAGGAAAACTGAAAAGTGTTATCTTGCACTGTATGGCACAGAAACAAGTTTCCATCAAAAGAAAAGAAACGCAAATCACAACTTTGTAAACCAATTCACATATGTGTCGCCCGTTCAATTATTATAACAGGAAAACTGAAAAGTGATATAACGCACTGTACAGCACAAAAACAATTTTCCAAGGAAAGAACAGAAACGCAAAGCACAACTTTGTAAACTAATTCACATACGTGTCGCCTGTTCTCTTATTATGACAGGAAAACTGAAAAGTGATATAACGCACTGTACAGCACAGGAACAACTTTCAAATGAAAGTATAGAAAAGAAAGCACTAATTTGTAAACTAAATCACAAGGGTGTCGCTCTCTCAATTAGGAATACAGGAAAACTGAAAAGTGATATATCGCACTGTACAGCAAAGGAATAAGTTTCCAACGAAAGAACAGAAAAGCAACGCACTACTTTTAAATGGAATCACATGTATGTCTCTCGCTCCATTAGGAATAAAGGAAAACTGAAAAGTGTTATCTCGCACTATACAGCACAGAAACAAGTTTCCTTCAAAAGAGCAGAAACGCAAAGCTCTACTTTGTAAACTATTTCACATACGTGTCGCCTGTTCAATTATTATAACAGGAAAACTGAAAAGTGATATAACTCTAACCCTAACCCCCTAACCCTAACCCTAACCCTAACCCCTAACCCTAACCCTAACCCTAACCCTACCCTATCCCTAACACTAACCTTAACCCTAATCCTAACCCCTAACCCTAACCCTAACCCTAACCCTAACCCTAACTCTAACTCTAACTTGTTCCTCACAGGAACAAGTTTCCAATGAAAGAACGTAAACACAAAGCACTACTTTGTAAACTGAATCACATGTGTGTCGCTTGCTCAATTAGGAATACAGGAAAACTGAAAAGTGTTATCTCGCACTGTATGGCACAGAAACAAGTTTCCATCAAAAGAACAGAAACGCAAATCACAACTTTGTAAACCAATTTACATATGTGTCGCCCGTTCAATTATTATAACAGGAAAACTGAAAAGTGATATAACGCACTGTACAGCACAGAAACAATTTTCCAAGGAAAGAACAGAAACGCAAAACACAACTTTGTAAACTAATTCACATACGTGTCGCCTGTTCACTTATTTTTATTTTATTTTATTTTATTTTATTTTTTATTTTACAAAGTAGTGCTTTACATTTCTTTTTTTTTTTTCAATGCAGTTTATTCAGGAACATTGAACAATCCTCGGACCCCGGGGAAAGCCAGCCCACAGTTTAAATAGCCTCTTGGTAGCCAACCCAGGCGTGCCACGGGGGTAATGCAGATAGGTCCACATACATGGAATTAAGCCAGACCCTCGGCCTTAGCCAAATGTGGAGTTGTTCCTGACAGAGAGCACTCACCATCGGGAAGGTGGAGGGCGGAAACCAGCTCCATCTTTAAGGCATAGCATTCTGCAGCTCTCTACAGTTCCCCCTTTTTGTTTTAGACGCATCAGGCAAGAGTAGAGGTCTGATCTCTGATATTATTATGACAGGAAAACTGAAAAGTGATATAACGCACTGTAGAGCACAGGAACAACTTTCAAATGAAAGAATAGCAAAGAAAGCACTAATTTTTAAACTAAATCACAAGTGTGTCGCTCGCTCAATTAGGAATACAGGAAAACTGAAAAGTGATATATCGCACTATACAGCAAAGGAACAAGTTTCCAACGAAAGAACAGAAAAGCAAAGCACTACTTTGTAAACTGAATCACATGTGTGTCGCTTGCTCAATTAGAAATACAGGAAAACTGAAAAGTGTTATCTCACACTGTATGGCACAGAAACAAGTTTCCATCAAAAGAAAAGAAACGCAAATCACAACTTTGTAAACCAATTCACATATGTGTCACCCGTTCAATTATTATAACAGGAAAACTGAAAAGTGATATAATGCACTGTACAGCACAGGAACAAATTTCCAAAGAAAGAACAGAAACGCAAAGCACAACTTTGTAAACTAATTCACATATATGTCACCTGTTCACTTATTATGACAGGAAAACTGAAAAGTGATATATCACACTGTACAGCACAGAAACAAGTTTCCAACAGAAGAACAGAAACGCAAAGCACTACTTTGTAAACTAAATCACATGTGTGTCGCTCGCACAATTAGGAATACAGGAAAACTGAAAAGTGTTATCTCGCACTGTACAGCACAGGAACACCTTTACATCTAAAAAGCAGAAACGCAAAGCTCTACTTTGTAAACTAATTCACATACGTGTCGCCTGTTCAATTATTATAACAGGAAAACTGAAAAGTGATATAACCCTAACCCTAACCCCCTAACCCTAACCCTAACCCTAACCCCTAACCCTAACCCTAACCCTAACCCTAATCCTAACCCGTAACCCTAACCCTAACTTTAATCCTACCCCTAACCCTAACCCCTAACCCTAACCCTAACCCTAACCCCTAACCCTAACCCTAACCCTAACCCTAACCCTAACCCTAACTTGTTCCTCACAGGAACAAGTTTCCAATGAAAGAACGTAAACGCAAAGCACTACTTTGTAAACTGAATCACATGTGTGTCGCTTGCTCAATTAGAAATACAGGAAAACTGAAAAGTGTTATCTCGCACTGTATGGCACAGAAACAAGTTTCCATCAAAAGAAAAGAATCGCAAATCACAACTTTGTAAACTAATTCACATATGTGTCGCCTGTTCACTTATTATGACAGGAAAACTGAAAAGTGATATAACGCACTGTACAGCACAGGAACATGTTTCAAATGAAAGAATAGAAAAGAAAACACTAATTTGTAAACTAAATCACATGTGTGTCACTCGCACAATTAGGAATACAGGAAAACTGAGAAGTGTTATCTCGCACTGTACAGCACAGGAACAACTTTATATCTAAAGAGCAGAAACGCAAAGCTCTACTTTGTAAACTAATTCACATACGTGTAGCCTGTTCAATTATTATAACAGGAAAACTGAAAAGTGATATAACCCTAACCTTAACCCCCTAACCCTAATCCTAACCCTAACCCTAACCCCTAACCCTAACCGTAACCCTAACCATAACCACTACCCCTAACCCTAACCCTAACACTATCCTAACCCTAACCCTAACCCTAACCCTAATCCTAACCCCTAACCCTAACCCTAACCCTAACCCTAACCCTAACCCTAACACTAACCCTAACTTGTTCCTCACAGGAACACGTTTACAATGAAAGAACGTAAACGCAAAGCATTACTTTGTAAACTGAATCACATGTGTGTCGCTTGCTCAATTAGGAATACAGGAAAACTGAAAAGTGTTATCTTGCACTGTATGGCACAAAAAGAACTATACATCTAAAGAGCAGAAACGCAAAGCTCTACTTTGTAAACTAATTCACATACGTGTCGCCTGTTCAATTATTATAATAGGAAAACTGAAAAGTGATATAACCCTAACCCTAACCCCCTAACCCTGACCCTAAACCTAACCCTAACCCTACCCCTAACCCTAACCCCTAACACTAACCCTAACCCTAATCCTACCCCTAACCCTAAACCCTAACCCTAACCCTAACCCGTAACCCTAACCCTAACCCTAAACCTAACCCTAACCCTACCCCTAACCCTAACCCCTAACCCTAACCCTAACCCTACCCTAACCCTAACCCTAACCCTAACCCTAATCCTAACCCATAACCCTAACCCTAACCCTAACCCTAACCCTAACCTAATCCTAACTTGTTCCTCACAGGAAAACGTTTCCAATGAAAGAACATAAATGCAAAGCACTACTTTGTAAACTGAATCACATGTGTGTCGCTTGCTCAATTAGGAATACAGGAAAACTGAAAAGTGTTATCTCGCACTGTATGGCACAGAAACAAGTTTCCATCAAAAGAACAGAAATGCAAATCACAACTTTGTAAACCAATTCACATATGTGTCGCCCGTTCAATTATTATAACAGGAAAACTGAAAAGTGATAGAATGCACTGTACAGCACAGAAACAATTTTCCAAGGAAAGAACAGAAACGCAAAGCACAACTTTGTAAACTAATTCACATACGTGTCGCCTGTTCAGTTATTATAACAGGAAAACTGAAAAGTGATATATAACACTGTACAGCAGAGAAACAAGTTTCCATGGAAAGAACAGAAACGCAAAGCACAACTTTGTAAATTATTTCACATACGTGTCGCCTGTTCAATTATTATAACAGGAAAAATGAAAAGTGATATAACCCTACCCCTAACCCCCTAACCCTAACCCTAACCCTAACCCTAACCCTACCCTAACCCTAACACTAACCCTAACCCTAATCCTAAACCTAACCCGTAACGCTAACACTAACCCTAACCCTAACCCTACCCCTAACCCTAAACGCTAACCCTAACCCTAACCCTAACCCCTAACCCTAACCCTAACCCTAACCCTAACCCTAACCCTAACCCTAACTTGTTCCTCACAGGAACAAGTTTCCAATGAAAGAACGTAAACGCAAAGCACTACTTTGTAAACTGAATCACATGTGTGTCACTTGCTCAATTAGGAATACAGGAAAACTGAAAAGTGTTATCTCGCACTGTATGGCACAGAAACAAGTTTCCATCAAAAGAAAAGAACCGCAAATCACAACTTTGTAAACTAATTCACATATGTGTCGCCTGTTCACTTATTATGACAGGAAAACTGAAAAGTGATATAACGCACTGTACAGCACAGGAACAAGTTTCAAATGAAAGAATAGAAAAGAAAGCACTAATTTGTAAACTAAGTCACATGTGTGTTGCTCGCTCAATTAGGAATACAGGAAAACTGAAAAGTGTTATCTCGCACTGTACAGCACAGGAACAACTTTACATCTAAAGAGCAGAAACGCAAAGCTCTACTTTGTAAACTAATTCACATACGTGTTGCCTGTTCAATTATTATAACAGGAAAACTGAAAAGTGATATAACCGTAATCCTAACCTCCTAACCCTAACCCTAACCCTAACCCTAACCCTAACCCTAACCCTAACCCTAACCCCTAACCCTAACCCTAACCCTAACCCTACCCTAACCCTAACACTAACCCTAACCCTAATCCTAAGCCCTAACCCTAACCCTAACCCTAACCCTAACCCTAACTTGTTCCTCACAGGAACAAGTTTCCAATGAAAGAACGTAAACGCAAAGCACTACTTTGTAAACTGAATCACATGTGTGTCGCTTGCTCAATTAGGAATACAGGAAAACTGAAAAGTGTGATCTCGCACTGTATGGCACAGAAACAAGTTTCCATTAAAAGAACAGAAACGCAAATCACAACTTTGTAAACCAATTCACATATATGTCGCCCGTTCAATTATTATAACAGGAAAACTGAAAAGTGATATAACGCACTGTACAGCACAGGAACAATTTTCCAAGGAAAGAAAAGAAACGCAAAGCACAACTTTGTAAACTAATTCACATACGTGTCGCCTGTTCACTTATTATGACAGGAAAACTGAAAAGTGATATAACGCACTGTACAGCACAGGAACAACTTTCAAATGAAAGTATACAAAAGAAAGCACTAATTTGTAAACTAAATCACAAGTGTGTCGCTCGCTCAATTAGGAATACAGGAAAACTGAAAAGTGATATATCGCACTGTACAGCAAAGGAACAAGTTTCCAACGAAAGAACTGAAAAGCAAAGCACTACTTTTAAATGGAATCACATGTGTGTCTCTCGCTCAATTAGGAATACAGGAAAACTGAAAAGTGTTATCTCGCACTGTACAGCACAGAAACAAGTTTCCTTCAAAAGAGCAGAAACAGAAAGCTCTACTTTGTAAACTATTTCACATACGTGTTGCCTGTTCAATTATTATAACAGGAAAACTGAAAAGTGATATAACCCTAACCCTAACCCCCTAACCCTAACCCTAACCCCTAACCCTAACCCTACCCTAACCCTAACACTAACCCTAACCCTAATCCTAACCCCTAACCCTAACCATAACCCTAACCCTACCCTAAACCTAACTTGTTCCTCACAGGAAAACGTTTCCAATGAAAGAACATAAACGCAAAGCACTACTTTGTAAACTCAATCACATGTGTGTCGCTTGCTCAATTAGGAATACAAGAAAACTGAAAAGTGTTATCTCGCACTGTATGGCACAGAAACAAGTTTCCATCAAAAGAACAGAAACGCAAATCACAACTTTGTAAACCAATTCACATATGTGTCGACAGGAAAACTGAAAAGTGATATAACGCACTGTACAGCACAGGAACAAATTTCCAACGAAAGAACAGAAACGCAAAGCACAACTTTGTAAACTAATTCACATATGTGTCACCTGTTCACTTATCATGACAGGAAAACTGAAAAGTGATATATCACACTGTACAGCACAGAAACAAGTTTCCAACAGAAGAACAGAAACGCAAAGCATTACTTTGTAAACTAAATCACATGTGTGTCCCTCGCACAATTAGGAATACAGGAACACTGAAAAGGGTTATCTCGCACTGTACAGCACAGGAACAACTTTACATCTAAAGAGCAGAAACGCAAAGCTCTACTTTGTAAACTAATTCACATACGTGTCGCCTGATCAATTATTATAACAGGAAAACTGAAAAGTGATATAACCCTAACCCCCTAACCCTAACCCTAACCCCTAACCATAACCCTAACCCTAACCCCTAACCCTAACCTTAATCCTAACCCTAACCCTAACCCATAACCCTAACCCTAACCCTAACCCTACCCCTAACACTAACCCCTAACCCTAACCCTAACCCTAACCCCTAACCCTAACCCTAACCCTAACCCTAACCCTAACCCTAACTTGTTCCTCACAGGAACAAGTTTCCAATGAAAGAACGTAAACGCAAAGCACTACTTTGTAAACTGAATCACATGTGTGTCGCTTGCTCAATTAGGAATACAGGAAAACTGAAAAGTGTTATCTCACACTGTATGGCACAAAAACAAGTTTCCATCAAAAGTAAAGAACTGCAAATCACAACTTTGTAAACTAATTCACATATGTGTCGCCTGTTCACTTAGTATGACAGGAAAACTGAAAAGTGATATAACACACTGTACAGCACAGAAACAAGTTTCAAATGAATGAATAGCAAAGAAAGCACTAATTTGTAAACTAAATCACGTGTGTGTTGCTCCCTCAATTAGGAATACAGGAAAACTGAAAAGTGATATATCGCACTGCACAGCACAGGACAAGTTTCCAACGAAAGAACAGAAAAGCAAAGCACTACTTATAAATGGAATCACATGTGTGTCGCTCGCTCCATTAGGAATACAGGAAAACTGAAAAGTGGTATCTCGCATTATACAGCACAGAAACAAGTTTCCTTCAAAAGAGCAGAAACGCAAAGCTCTACTTTGTAAACTATTTCACATACGTGTCGCCTGTTCAATTATTATAACAGGAAAACTGAAAAGTGATATAACCCTAACCCTAACCCCCTAACCCTAACCCTAACCCTAACCCTAACCCTAACCCTACCCTAACCCTAACACTAACCCTAACCCTAATTCTAACCCCTAACCCTAACCCTAACCCTAACCTAACCCTAACTTGTTCCTCACAAGAAAACGTTTACAATGAAAGAACGTAAATGCAAAGCACTACTTTGTAAAGTGAATCACATGTGTGTCGCTTGCTCAATTAGGAATACAGGAAAACTGAAAAGTGATATATCGCACTGTACAGCAAAGAAACAAGTTTCCAACGAAAGAACAGAAAAGCAAAGCACTACTTTTAAATGGAATCACATGTGTGTCTCTCGCTCAATTAGGAATACAGGAAAACTGAAAAGTGTTATCTCGCACTATACAGCACAGAAACAAGTTTCCTTCAAAAGAGCAGAAACGCAAAGCTCTACTTTGTAAACTATTTCACATAGGTGTCGCCTGTTCAATTATTATAACAGGAAAACTGAAAAGTGATACAACCCTAACCCTAACCCCCTAAACCTAACCCTAACCCTAACCCTAACCCTAACCCCTAACCGTAACCCTAACTCTAACCCTAACTCGTTCCTCACAGGAACAAGTTTCCAATGAAAGAACGTAAACGCAAAGCACTACTTTGTAAACTGAATCACATGTGTGTCGCTTGCTCAATTAGGAATACAGGAAAACTGAAAAGTGTTATCTCGCAGTGTATGGCACAGAAACAAGTTTCCATCAAAAGAAAAGAACCGCAAATCACAACTTTGTAAACTAATTCACATATGTGTCGCCTGTTCACTTATTATAACAGGAAAACTGAAAAGTGATATAACGCACTGTACAGCACAGAAACAATTTTCTAAGGAAAGAACAGAAACGCAAAGCACAACTTTGTAAACTAATTCACATACGTGTCGTCTGATCAATTATTATAACAGGAAAACTGAAAAGTGATATAACCCTAACCCTAACCCCCTAACCCTAACCCTAACCCCTAACCCTAACCCTAACCCTAACCCATAACCCTAACCTTAACCCTAACCCTACCCCTAACACTACCCCCTAACCCTAACCCTAACCCAAAACCTAACCCTAACCCTAACTTGTTCCTCACAGGAACAAGTTTCCAATGAAAGAACATAAACGCAAAGCACTACTTTGTAAACTGAATCACATGTGTGTCGCTTGCTCAATTAGGAATACAGGAAAACTGAAAAGTGTTATCTCGCACTGTATGGCACAGAAACAAGTTTCCATCAAAAGAAAAGAACCGCAAATCACAACTTTGTAAACTAATTCACATATGTGTCGCCTGTTCACTTATTATGACAGGGAAACTGAAAAGTGATATAACACACTGTACAGCACAGGAACAAGTTTCAAATGAAAGAATAGCAAAGAAAGCACTAATTTGTAAACTAAATCACATGTGTGTTGCTCGCTCAATTAGGAATACAGGAAAACTGAAAAGTGATATATCGCACTGCACAGCACAGGACAAGTTTCTAACGAAAGAACAGAAAAGCAAAGCACTACTTTTAAATGGAATCACATGTGTGTCGCTCGCTCCATTAGGAATACAGGAAAACTGAAAAGTGTTATCTCGCAGTATACAGCACAGAAACAAGTTTCCTTCAAAAGAGCAGAAACGCAAAGCTCTACTTTGTAAACTATTTCACATACGTGTCGCCTGTTCAATTATTATAACAGGAAAACTGAAAAGTGATATAACCCTAACTCTAACCCCCTAACCCTAACCCTAACCCTAACCCTAACCCCTAACCCTAACCCTAACCCTAACCCTAACACTAACCCTAAACCTAATCCTAACCCCTAACCCTAACCCTAACCCTAACCCTAACCCTAACCTAACCCTAACTTGTTCCTCACAGGAAAACGTTTCCAATGAAAGAACGTAAACGCAAAGCACTACTTTGTAAACTGAATCACATGTGTGTCGCTTGCTCAATTAGGAATACAAGAAAACTGAAAAGTGTTGTCTTGCACTGTATGGCACAGAAACAAGTTTCCATCAAAAGAACAGAAACGCAAATCACAACTTTGTAAACCAATTCACATATGTGTCGCCCGTTCAATTATTATAACAGGAAAACTGAAAAGTGATATAACGCACTGTACAGCACAGGAACAAATTTCCAACGAAAGAACAGAAACGCAAAGCACAACTTTGCAAACTAATTCACATATGTGTCACCTGTTCACTTATTATGACAGGAAAACTGAAAAGTGATATATCACACTGTACAGCACAGAAACAAGTTTCCAACAGAAGAACAGAAACGCAAAGCATTACTTTGTAAACTAAATCACATGTGTGTCGCTCACACAAGTAGGAATACAGGAAAACTGAAAAGTGTTATCTCGCACTGTACAGCACAGGAACAACTTTACATCTAAAGAGCAGAAACGCAAAGCTCTACTTTGCAAACTAATTCACATACGTGTCGCCTGATCAATTATTATAACAGGAAAACTGAAAAGTGATATAACCCTAACCCTAACCCCCTAACCCTAACCCTAACCCTAACGCTAACCCCTAACCCTAACCCTAACCCTAACCCTAACGCCTAACCCTAACCCTATCCCTAACCCTAACCCTAACTTGTTCCTCACAGGAACAAGTTTCCAATGAAAGAACGTAAAGGCAAAGCACTACTTTGTAAACTGAATCACATGTGTGTCGCTTGCTCAATTAGGAATACAGGAAAACTGAAAAGTGTTATCTCACACTGTATGGCACAGAAACAAGTTTCCATCAAAAGAAAAGAACTGCAAATCACAACTTTGTAAACTAATTCACATATGTCGCCTGTTCACTTATAATGACAGGAAAACTGAAAAGTGATATAACGCTCTGTACAGCACAGGAACAAGTTTCAAATGAAAGAATAGAAAAGAAAGCACTAATTTGTAAACTAAATCACATGTGTGTTTTTCGCTCAATTAGGAATACAGGAAAACTGAAAAGTGATATATCGCACTGCACTGCACAGGACAAGTTTCCAACGAAAGAACAGAAACGCAAAGCACTACTTTGTAAACTAAATCACATGTGTGTCGCTCACACAATTAGGAATACAGGAAAACTAAAAAGTGTTATCTCGCACTGTACAGCACAGGAACAACTTTACATCTAAAGAGCAGAAACGCAAAGCTCTACTTTGTAAACTAATTCACATACGTGTCGCCTGTTCAATTATTATAACAGGAAAACTGAAAAGTGATATAACCCTAACCCTAACCCCTAACCCTAACCCTAACCCTAACCCTACCCTAACCCTAATACTAACCCTAACCCTAATCCTAACCCCTAACACTAACCCTAACCCTAACCCTAACTTGTTTCTCAAAGGAACAAGTTTCCAATGAAAGAACGTAAACGCAAAGCACTACTTTGTAAACTGAATCACATGTGTGTCGCTTGATCAATTAGGAATACAGGAAAACTGAAAAGTGTTATCTCGCACTGTATGGCACAGAAACAAGTTTCCATCAAAAGAACAGAAACGCAAATCACAACTTTGTAAACCAATTCACATATGTGTCTCCCGTTCAATTATTATAACAGGAAAACTGAAATGTGATATAACGCACTGTACAACACAGGAACAATTTTCCAAGGAAAGAAAAGAAACGCAAAGCACAACTTTGTAAACTAATTCACATACGTGTCGCCTGTTCACTTATTATGACAGGAAAACTGAAAAGTGATATAACGCACTGTACAGCACAGGAACAACTTTCAAATGAAAGTATAGAAAAGAAAGCACTAATTTGTAAACTAAATCACAATTGTGTCGCTCGCTCAATTAGGAATACAGGAAAACTGAAAAGTGATATATCGCACTGTACAGCAAAGAAACAAGTTTCCAACGAAAGAACAGAAAAGCAAAGCACTACTTTTAAATGGAATCACATGTGTGTCTCTCGCTCAATTAGCAATACAGGAAAACTGAAAAGTGTTATCTCGCACTATACAGCACAGAAACAAGTTTCCTTCAAAAGAGCAGAAACGCAAAGCTCTACTTTGTAAACTATTTCACGTAGGTGTCGCCTGTTCAATTATTATAACAGGAAAACTGAAAAGTGATACAACCCTAACCCTAACCCCCTAAACCTAACCCTAACCCTAACCCTAACCCTAACCCCTAACCCTAACCCTAACTCTAACCCTAACTCGTTCCTCACAGGAACAAGTTTCCAATGAAAGAACGTAAACGCAAAGCACTACTTTGTAAACTGAATCACATGTGTGTCGCTTGCTCAATTAGGAATACAGGAAAACTGAAAAGTGTTATCTCGCAGTGTATGGCACAGAAACAAGTTTCCATCAAAAGAAAAGAACCGCAAATCACAACTTTGTAAACTAATTCACATATGTGTCGCCTGTTCACTTATTATAACAGGAAAACTGAAAAGTGATATAACGCACTGTACAGCACAGAAACAATTTTCTAAGGAAAGAACAGAAACGCAAAGCACAACTTTGTAAACTAATTCACATACGTGTCGCCTGATCAATTATTATAACAGGAAAACTGAAAAGTGATATAACCCTAACCCTAACCCCCTAACCCTAACCCTAACCCCTAACCCTAACCCTAACCCTAACCCTAACCCATAACCCTAACCTTAACCCTAACCCTACCCCTAACACTAACCCCTAACCCTAACCCTAACCCAAAACCTAACCCTAACCCTAACTTGTTCCTCACAGGAACAAGTTTCCAATGAAAGAACATAAACGCAAAGCACTACTTTGTAAACTGAATCACATGTGTGTCGCTTGCTCAATTAGGAATACAGGAAAACTGAAAAGTGTTATCTCACACTGTATGGCACAGAAACAAGTTTCCATCAAAAGAAAAGAACCGCAAATCACAACTTTGTAAACTAATTCACATATGTGTCGCCTGTTCACTTATTATGACAGGGAAACTGAAAAGTGATATAACACACTGTACAGCACAGGAACAAGTTTCAAATGAAAGAATAGCAAAGAAAGCACTAATTTGTAAACTAAATCACATGTGTGTTGCTCGCTCAATTAGGAATACAGGAAAACTGAAAAGTGATATATCGCACTGCACAGCACAGGACAAGTTTCTAACGAAAGAACAGAAAAGCAAAGCACTACTTTTAAATGGAATCACATGTGTGTAGCTCGCTCCATTAGGAATACAGGAAAACTGAAAAGTGTTATCTCGCAGTATACAGCACAGAAACAAGTTTCCTTCAAAAGAGCAGAAACGCAAAGCTCTACTTTGTAAACTATTTCACATACGTGTCGCCTGTTCAATTATTATAACAGGAAAACTGAAAAGTGATATAACCCTAACTCTAACCCCCTAACCCTAACCCTAACCCTAACCCTAACCCCTAACCCTAACCCTAACCCTAACCCTACCCTAACCCTAACACTAACCCTAAACCTAATCCTAACCCCTAACCCTAACCCTAACCCTAACCCTAACCTAACCCTAACTTGTTCCTCACAGGAAAACGTTTCCAATGAAAGAACGTAAACGCAAAGCACTACTTTGTAAACTGAATCACATGTGTGTCGCTTGCTCAATTAGGAATACAAGAAAACTGAAAAGTGTTGTCTTGCACTGTATGGCACAGAAACAAGTTTCCATCAAAAGAACAGAAACGCAAATCACAACTTTGTAAACCAATTCACATATGTGTCGCCCGTTCAATTATTATAACAGGAAAACTGAAAAGTGATATAACGCACTGTACAGCACAGGAACAAATTTCCAACGAAAGAACAGAAACGCAAAGCACAACTTTGCAAACTAATTCACATATGTGTCACCTGTTCACTTATTATGACAGGAAAACTGAAAAGTGATATATCACACTGTACAGCACAGAAACAAGTTTCCAACAGAAGAACAGAAACGCAAAGCATTACTTTGTAAACTAAATCACATGTGTGTCGCTCACACAAGTAGGAATACAGGAAAACTGAAAAGTGTGATCTCGCACTGTACAGCACAGGAACAACTTTACATCTAAAGAGCAGAAAAGCAAAGCTCTACTTTGCAAACTAATTCACATACGTGTCGCCTGATCAATTATTATAACAGGAAAACTGAAAAGTGATATAACCCTAACCCTAACCCCCTAACCCTAACCCTAACCCTAACCCTAACCCTAACCCTAACCCCTAACCCTAAACCTAACCCTAACCCTAACCCTAACCCATAACCCTAACCATAAACCTAACCCTACCCCTAACACTAACCCCTAACCCTAACCCTAACCCTAACGCCTAACCCTAACCCTAACCCTAACCCTAACCCTAACTTGTTCCTCACAGGAACAAGTTTCCAATGAAAGAACGTAAAGGCAAAGCACTACTTTGTAAACTGAATCACATGTGTGTCGCTTGCTCAATTCGGAATACAGGAAAACTGAAAAGTGTTATCTCGCACTGTATGGCACAGAAACAAGTTTCCATCAAAAGAAAAGAACTGCAAATCACAACTTTGTAAACTAATTCACATATGTGTCGCCTGTTCACTTATTATGACAGGAAAACTGAAAAGTGATATAACGCTCTGTACAGCACAGGAACAAGTTTCAAATGAAAGAAAAGAAAAGAAAGCACTAATTTGTAAACTAAATCACCTGTGTGTTGCTCGCTCAATTAGGAATACAGGAAAACTGAAAAGTGATATATCGCACTGCACTGCACAGGACAAGTTTCCAACGAAAGAACAGAAACGCAAAGCACTACTTTGTAAACTAAATCACATGTGTGTCGCTCGCACAATTAGGAATACAGGAAAACTAAAAAGTGTTATCTCGCACTGTACAGCACAGGAACAACTTTACATCTAAAGAGCAGAAACGCAAAGCTCTACTTTGTAAACTAATTCACATACGTGTCGCCTGTTCAATTATTATAACAGGAAAACTGAAAAGTGATATAACCCTAACCCTAACCCCTAACCCTAACCCTAACCCTAACCCTACCCTAACCCTAATACTAACCCTAACCCTAATCCTAACCCCTAACACTAACCCTAACCCTATCCCTAACTTGTTCCTCAAAGGAACAAGTTTCCAATGAAAGAACGTAAACGCAAAGCACTACTTTGTAAACTGAATCACATGTGTGTCGCTTGCTCAATTAGGAATACAGGAAAACTGAAAAGTGTTATCTCGCACTGTATGGCACAGAAACAAGTTTCCATCAAAAGAACAGAAACGCAAATCACAACTTTGTAAACCAATTCACATATGTGTCGCCCGTTCAATTATTATAACAGGAAAACTGAAATGTGATATAACGCACTGTACAGCACAGGAACAATTTTCCAAGGAAAGAAAAGAAACGCAAAGCACAACTTTGTAAACTAATTCACATACGTGTCGCCTGTTCACTTATTATGACAGGAAAACTGAAAAGTGATATAACGCACTGTACAGCACAGGAACAACTTTCAAATGAAAGTATAGAAAAGAAAGCACTAATTTGTAAACTAAATCACAATTGTGTCGCTCGCTCAATTAGGAATACAGGAAAACTGAAAAGTGATATATCGCACTGTACAGCAAAGAAACAAGTTTCCAACGAAAGAACAGAAAAGCAAAGCACTACTTTTAAATGGAATCACATGTGTGTCTCTCGCTCAATTAGCAATACAGGAAAACTGAAAAGTGTTATCTCGCACTATACAGCACAGAAACAAGTTTCCTTCAAAAGAGCAGAAACGCAAAGCTCTACTTTGTAAACTATTTCACATAGGTGTCGCCTGTTCAATTATTATAACAGGAAAACTGAAAAGTGATACAACCCTAACCCTAACCCCCTAAACCTAACCCTAACCCTAACCCTAACCCTAACCCCTAACCCTAACCCTAACTCTAACCCTAACTCGTTCCTCACAGGAACAAGTTTCCAATGAAAGAACGTAAACGCAAAGCACTACTTTGTAAACTGAATCACATGTGTGTCGCTTGCTCAATTAGGAATACAGGAAAACTGAAAAGTGTTATCTCGCAGTGTATGGCACAGAAACAAGTTTCCATCAAAAGAAAAGAACCGCAAATCACAACTTTGTAAACTAATTCACATATGTGTCGCCTGTTCACTTATTATAACAGGAAAACTGAAAAGTGATATAACGCACTGTACAGCACAGAAACAATTTTCTAAGGAAAGAACAGAAACGCAAAGCACAACTTTGTAAACTAATTCACATACGTGTCGCCTGATCAATTATTATAACAGGAAAACTGAAAAGTGATATAACCCTAACCCTAACCCCCTAACCCTAACCCTAACCCCTAACCCTAACCCTAACCCTAACCCTAACCCATAACCCTAACCTTAACCCTAACCCTACCCCTAACACTAACCCCTAACCCTAACCCTAACCCAAAACCTAACCCTAACCCTAACTTGTTCCTCACAGGAACAAGTTTCCAATGAAAGAACATAAACGCAAAGCACTACTTTGTAAACTGAATCACATGTGTGTCGCTTGCTCAATTAGGAATACAGGAAAACTGAAAAGTGTTATCTCACACTGTATGGCACAGAAACAAGTTTCCATCAAAAGAAAAGAACCGCAAATCACAACTTTGTAAACTAATTCACATATGTGTCCCCTGTTCACTTATTATGACAGGGAAACTGAAAAGTGATATAACACACTGTACAGCACAGGAAAAAGTTTCAAATGAAAGAATAGCAAAGAAAGCACTAATTTGTAAACTATATCACATGTGTGTTGCTCGCTCAATTAGGAATACAGGAAAACTGAAAAGTGATATATCGCACTGCACAGCACAGGACAAGTTTCTAACGAAAGAACAGAAAAGCAAAGCACTACTTTTAAATGGAATCACATGTGTGTAGCTCGCTCCATTAGGAATACAGGAAAACTGAAAAGTGTTATCTCGCAGTATACAGCACAGAAACATGTTTCCTTCAAAAGAGCAGAAACGCAAAGCTCTACTTTGTAAACTATTTCACATACGTGTCGCCTGTTCAATTATTATAACAGGAAAACTGAAAAGTGATATAACCCTAACTCTAACCCCCTAACCCTAACCCTAACCCTAACCCTAACCCCTAACCCTAACCCTAACCCTAACCCTACCCTAACCCTAACACTAACCCTAAACCTAATCCTAACCCCTAACCCTAACCCTAACCCTAACCCTAACCTAACCCTAACTTGTTCCTCACAGGAAAACGTTTCCAATGAAAGAACGTAAACGCAAAGCACTACTTTGTAAACTGAATCACATGTGTGTCGCTTGCTCAATTAGGAATACAGGAAAAGTGAAAAGTGTTATCTCGCACTGTATGGCACAGAAACAAGTTTCCATCAAAAGAAAAGAACCGCAAATCACAACTTTGTAAACTAATTCACATATGTGTCGCCTGTTCACTTATTCTGACAGGAAAAATGAAAAGTGATATAACGCACTGTACAGCACAGAAACAATTTTCCAAGGAAACAACAGAAACGCAAAGCACAACTTTGTAAACTAATTCTCATACGTGTCGCCTGTTCACTTATTATGACAGGAAAACTGAAAAGTGATATAACGCACTGTACAGCACAGAAACAATTTTCCAAGGAAAGAACAAAAACGCAAAGCACAACTTTGTAAACTAATTCTCATACGTGTCGCCTGTTCACTTATTATGACAGGAAAACTGAAAAGTGATATAACGCACTGTACAGCACAGGAACAACTTTCAAATGAAAGAGTAGAAAAGAAAGCACTAATTTGTAAACTAAATCACAAGTGTGTCGCTTTCTCAATTAGGAATACAGGAAAACTGAAAAGTGATATATCGCACTGTACAGCAAAGGAACAAGTTTCCAACGAAAGAACAGAAAATCAAAGCACTACTTTTAAATGGAATCACATGTGTGTCGCTCGCTCCATTAGGAATACAGGAAAACTGAAAAGTGTTTTCTCGCACTATACAGCACAGAAACAAGTTTCCTTCAAAAGAGCAGAAACGCAAAGCTCTACTTTGTAAACTATTTCACATACGTGTCGCCTGTTCAATTAGTATAACAGGAAAACTGAAAAGTGATATAACCCTAACCCTAACCCCCTAACCCTAACCCGAACCCTAACCCTAACCCCTACCCCTAACCCTAACCCTAACCCTACCCTAACCCTAACACTAACCCTACCCCTAATCCTAACCCCTAACCCTAACCCTAACCCTAACCCTAACCTAACCCTAACTTGTTCCTCACAGGAACAAGTTTCCAATGAAAGAACGTAAACGCAAAGCACTACTTTGTAAACTGAATCACATGTGTGTCGCTTGCTCAATTAGGAATACAGGAAAAGTGAAAAGTGTTATCTCGCACTGTATGGCACAGAAACAAGTTTCCATCAAAAGAAAAGAACCGCAAATCACAACTTTGTAAACTAATTCACATATGTGTCGCCTGTTCACTTATTCTGACAGGAAAACTGAAAAGTGATATAACGCACTGTACAGCACAGAAACAATTTTCTAAGGAAAGAACAGAAACGCAAAGCACAACTTTGTAAACTAATTCACATACGTGTCGCCTGATCAATTATTATAACAGAAAACTGAAAAGTGATATAACCCTAACCCTAACCCCCTAACCCTAACCCTAACCCCTAACCCTAACCCTAACCCTAACCCTAACCCATAACCCTAACCTTAACCCTAACCCTACCCCTAACACTAACCCCTAACCCTAACCCTAACCCAAAACCTAACCCTAACCCTAACTTGTTCCTCACAGGAACAAGTTTCCAATGAAAGAACATAAACGCAAAGCACTACTTTGTAAACTGAATCACATGTGTGTCGCTTGCTCAATTAGGAATACAGGAAAACTGAAAAGTGTTATCTCACACTGTATGGCACAGAAACAAGTTTCCATCAAAAGAAAAGAACCGCAAATCACAACTTTGTAAACTAATTCTCATACGTGTCGCCTGTTCACTTATTATGACAGGAAAACTGAAAAGTGATATAACGCACTGTACAGCACAGAAACAATTTTCCAAGGAAAGAACAAAAACGCAAAGCACAACTTTGTAAACTAATTCTCATACGTGTCGCCTGTTCACTTATTATGACAGGAAAACTGAAAAGTGATATAACGCACTGTACAGCACAGGAACAACTTTCAAATGAAAGAGTAGAAAAGAAAGCACTAATTTGTAAACTAAATCACAAGTGTGTCGCTTTCTCAATTAGGAATACAGGAAAACTGAAAAGTGATATATCGCACTGTACAGCAAAGGAACAAGTTTCCAACGAAAGAACAGAAAATCAAAGCACTACTTTTAAATGGAATCACATGTGTGTCGCTCGCTCCATTAGGAATACAGGAAAACTGAAAAGTGTTATCTCGCACTATACAGCACAGAAACAAGTTTCCTTCAAAAGAGCAGAAACGCAAAGCTCTACTTTGTAAACTATTTCACATACGTGTCGCCTGTTCAATTAGTATAACAGGAAAACTGAAAAGTGATATAACCCTAACCCTAACCCCCTAACCCTAACCCTAACCCTAAACCTAACCCCTACCCCTACCCCTACCCTAACCCTAACCCTACCCTAACCCTAACACTAACCCTACCCCTAATCCTAACCCCTAACCCTAACCCTAACCCTAACCCTAACCTAACCCTAACTTGTTCCTCACAGGAACAAGTTTCCAATGAAAGAACGTAAAGGCAAAGCACTACTTTGTAAACTGAATCACATGTGTGTCGCTTGCTCAATTAGGAATACAGGAAAAGTGAAAAGTGTTATCTCGCACTGTATGGCACAGAAACAAGTTTCCATCAAAAGAAAAGAACCGCAAATCACAACTTTGTAAACTAATTCACATATGTGTCGCCTGTTCACTTATTCTGACAGGAAAACTGAAAAGTGATATAACGCACTGTACAGCACAGAAACAATTTTCTAAGGAAAGAACAGAAACGCAAAGCACAACTTTGTAAACTAATTCACATACGTGTCGCCTGATCAATTATTATAACAGAAAACTGAAAAGTGATATAACCCTAACCCTAACCCCCTAACCCTAACCCTAACCCCTAACCCTAACCCTAACCCTAACCCTAACCCATAACCCTAACCTTAACCCTAACCCTACCCCTAACACTAACCCCTAACCCTAACCCTAACCCAAAACCTAACCCTAACCCTAACTTGTTCCTGGAACAAGTTTCCAATGAAAGAACATAAACGCAAAGCACTACTTTGTAAACTGAATCACATGTGTGTCGCTTGCTCAATTAGGAATACAGGAAAACTGAAAAGTGTTATCTCACACTGTATGGCACAGAAACAAGTTTCCATCAAAAGAAAAGAACCGCAAATCACAACTTTGTAAACTAATTCACATATGTGTCGCCTGTTCACTTATTATGACAGGGAAACTGAAAAGTGATATAACACACTGTACAGCACAGGAACAAGTTTCCTTCAAAAGAGCAGAAACGCAAAGCTCTACGTTGTAAACTATTTCACATACGTGTCGCCTGTTCAATTATTATAACAGGAAAACTGAAAAGTGATACAACCCTAACCCTAACCCCCTAACCCTAACCCTAACCCTAACGCTAACCCTAACCCCTAACCCTAACCCTAACTCTAACCCTAACTCGTTCCTCACAGGAACAAGTTTCCAATGAAAGAACATAAACGCAAAGCACTACTTTGTAAACTGAATCACATGTGTGTCGCTTGCTCAATTAGGAATACAGGAAAAGTGAAAAGTGTTATCTCGCACTGTATGGCACAGAAACAAGTTTCCATCAAAAGAAAAGAACCGCAAATCACAACTTTGTAAACTAATTCACATATGTGTCGCCTGTTCACTTATTCTGACAGGAAAAATGAAAAGTGATATAACGCACTGTACAGCACAGAAACAATTTTCCAACGAAACAACAGAAACGCAAAGCACAACTTTGTAAACTAATTCTCATACGTGTCGCCTGTTCACTTATTATGACAGGAAAACTGAAAAGTGATATAACGCACTATACAGCACAGAAACAATTTTCCAAGGAAAGAACAAAAACGCAAAGCACAACTTTGTAAACTAATTCTCATACGTGTCGCCTGTTCACTTATTATGACAGGAAAACTGAAAAGTGATATAACGCACTGTACAGCACAGGAACAACTTTCAAATGAAAGAGTAGAAAAGAAAGCACTAATTTGTAAACTAAATCACAAGTGTGTCGCTTTCTCAATTAGGAATACAGGAAAACTGAAAAGTGATATATCGCACTGTACAGCAAAGGAACAAGTTTCCAACGAAAGAACAGAAAATCAAAGCACTACTTTTAAATGGAATCACATGTGTGTCGCTCGCTCCATTAGGAATACAGGAAAACTGAAAAGTGTTTTCTCGCACTATACAGCACAGAAACAAGTTTCCTTCAAAAGAGCAGAAACGCAAAGCTCTACTTTGTAAACTATTTCACATACGTGTCGCCTGTTCAATTAGTATAACAGGAAAACTGAAAAGTGATATAACCCTAACCCTAACCCCCTAACCCTAACCCTAACCCTAACCCTAACCCCTACCCCTAACCCTAACCCTAACCCTACCCTAACCCTAACACTAACCCTACCCCTAATCCTAACCCCTAACCCTAACCCTAACCCTAACCCTAACCTAACCCTAACTTGTTCCTCACAGGAACAAGTTTCCAATGAAAGAACGTAAAGGCAAAGCACTACTTTGTAAACTGAATCACATGTGTGTCGCTTGCTCAATTAGGAATACAGGAAAAGTGAAAAGTGTTATCTCGCACTGTATGGCACAGAAACAAGTTTCCATCAAAAGAAAAGAACCGCAAATCACAACTTTGTAAACTAATTCACATATGTGTCGCCTGTTCACTTATTCTGACAGGAAAACTGAAAAGTGATATAACGCACTGTACAGCACAGAAACAATTTTCTAAGGAAAGAACAGAAACGCAAAGCACAACTTTGTAAACTAATTCACATACGTGTCGCCTGATCAATTATTATAACAGAAAACTGAAAAGTGATATAACCCTAACCCTAACCCCCTAACCCTAACCCTAACCCCTAACCCTAACCCTAACCCTAACCCATAACCCTAACCTTAACCCTAACCCTACCCCTAACACTAACCCCTAACCCTAACCCTAACCCAAAACCTAACCCTAACCCTAACTTGTTCCTCACAGGAACAAGTTTCCAATGAAAGAACATAAACGCAAAGCACTACTTTGTAAACTGAATCACATGTGTGTCGCTTGCTCAATTAGGAATACAGGAAAACTGAAAAGTGTTATCTCACACTGTATGGCACAGAAACAAGTTTCCATCAAAAGAAAAGAACCGCAAATCACAACTTTGTAAACTAATTCTCATACGTGTCGCCTGTTCACTTATTCTGACAGGAAAACTGAAAAGTGATATAACGCACTGTACAGCACAGAAACAATTTTCTAAGGAAAGAACAGAAACGCAAAGCACAACTTTGTAAACTAATTCACATACGTGTCGCCTGATCAATTATTATAACAGAAAACTGAAAAGTGATATAACCCTAACCCTAACCCCCTAACCCTAACCCTAACCCCTAACCCTAACCCTAACCCTAACCCTAACCCATAACCCTAACCTTAACCCTAACCCTACCCCTAACACTAACCCCTAACCCTAACCCTAACCCAAAACCTAACCCTAACCCTAACTTGTTCCTGGAACAAGTTTCCAATGAAAGAACATAAACGCAAAGCACTACTTTGTAAACTGAATCACATGTGTGTCGCTTGCTCAATTAGGAATACAGGAAAACTGAAAAGTGTTATCTCACACTGTATGGCACAGAAACAAGTTTCCATCAAAAGAAAAGAACCGCAAATCACAACTTTGTAAACTAATTCACATATGTGTCGCCTGTTCACTTATTATGACAGGGAAACTGAAAAGTGATATAACACACTGTACAGCACAGGAACAAGTTTCAAATGAAAGAATAGCAAAGAAAGCACTAATTTGTAAACTAAATCACATGTGTGTTGCTCGCTCAATTAGGAATACAGGAAAACTGAAAAGTGATATATCGCACTGCACAGCACAGGACAAGTTTCTAACGAGAGAACAGAAAAGCAAAGCACTACTTTTAAATGGAATCACATGTGTGTCGCTCGCTCCATTAGGAACACAGGAAAACTGAAAGGTGTTATCTCGCAGTATACAGCACAGAAACAAGTTTCCTTCAAAAGAGCAGAAACGCAAAGCTCTACTTTGTAAACTATTTCACATACGTGTCGCCTGTTCAATTATTATAACAGGAAAACTGAAAAGTGATATAACCCTAACTCTAACCCCCTAACCCTAACCCTAACCCTAACCCCTAACCCTAACCCTAACCCTAACCCCTACCCCTAACCCTAACCCTAACCCTACCCTAACCCTAACACTAACCCTACCCCTAATCCTAACCCCTAACCCTAACCCTAACCCTAACCCTAACCTAACCCTAACTTGTTCCTCACAGGAACAAGTTTCCAATGAAAGAACGTAAACGCAAAGCACTACTTTGTAAACTGAATCACATGTGTGTCGCTTGCTCAATTAGGAATACAGGAAAAGTGAAAAGTGTTATCTCGCACTGTATGGCACAGAAACAAGTTTCCATCAAAAGAAAAGAACCGCAAATCACAACTTTGTAAACTAATTCACATATGTGTCGCCTGTTCACTTATTCTGACAGGAAAACTGAAAAGTGATATAACGCACTGTACAGCACAGAAACAATTTTCTAAGGAAAGAACAGAAACGCAAAGCACAACTTTGTAAACTAATTCACATACGTGTCGCCTGATCAATTATTATAACAGAAAACTGAAAAGTGATATAACCCTAACCCTAACCCCCTAACCCTAACCCTAACCCCTAACCCTAACCCTAACCCTAACCCTAACCCATAACCCTAACCTTAACCCTAACCCTACCCCTAACACTAACCCCTAACCCTAACCCTAACCCAAAACCTAACCCTAACCCTAACTTGTTCCTCACAGGAACAAGTTTCCAATGAAAGAACATAAACGCAAAGCACTACTTTGTAAACTGAATCACATGTGTGTCGCTTGCTCAATTAGGAATACAGGAAAACTGAAAAGTGTTATCTCACACTGTATGGCACAGAAACAAGTTTCCATCAAAAGAAAAGAACCGCAAATCACAACTTTGTAAACTAATTCACATATGTGTCGCCTGTTCACTTATTATGACAGGGAAACTGAAAAGTGATATAACACACTGTACAGCACAGGAACAAGTTTCAAATGAAAGAATAGCAAAGAAAGCACTAATTTGTAAACTAAATCACATGTGTGTTGCTCGCTCAATTAGGAATACAGGAAAACTGAAAAGTGATATATCGCACTGCACAGCACAGGACAAGTTTCTAACGAGAGAACAGAAAAGCAAAGCACTACTTTTAAATGGAATCACATGTGTGTCGCTCGCTCCATTAGGAATACAGGAAAACTGAAAAGTGTTATCTCGCAGTATACAGCACAGAAACAAGTTTCCTTCAAAAGAGCAGAAACGCAAAGCTCTACTTTGTAAACTATTTCACATACGTGTCGCCTGTTCAATTATTATAACAGGAAAACTGAAAAGTGATATAACCCTAACTCTAACCCCCTAACCCTAACCCTAACCCTAACCCTAACCCCTAACCCTAACCCTAACCCTAACCCTACCCTAACCCTAACACTAACCCTAACCCTAATCCTAACCCCTAACCCTAACCCTAACCCTAACCCTAACCTAACCCTAACTTGTTCCTCACAGGAAAACGTTTCCAATGAAAGAACGTAAACGCAAAGCACTACTTTGTAAACTGAATCACATGTGTGTCGCTTGCTCAATTAGGAATACAAGAAAACTGAAAAGTGTTGTCTTGCACTGTATGGCACAGAAACAAGTTTCCATCAAAAGAACAGAAACGCAAATCACAACTTTGTAAACCAATTCACATATGTGTCGCCCGTTCAATTATTATAACAGGAAAACTGAAAAGTGATATAACGCACTGTACAGCACAGGAACAAATTTCCAACGAAAGAACAGATACGCAAAGCACAACTTTGTAAACTAATTCACATATGTGTCCCCTTTCACTTATTATGACAGGAAAACTGAAAAGTGATATATCACACTGTACAGCACAGAAACAAGTTTCCAACAGAAGAACAGAAACGCAAAGCATTACTTTGTAAACTAAATCACATGTGTGTCGCTCACACAAGTAGGAATACAGGAAAACTGAAAAGTGTTATCTCGCACTGTACAGCACAGGAACAACTTTACATCTAAAGAGCAGAAACGCAAAGCTCTACTTTGCAAACTAATTCACATACGTGTCGCCTGATCAATTATTATAACAGGAAAACTGAAAAGTGATATAACCCTAACCCTAACCCCCTAACCCTAACCCTAACCCTAACCCTAACCCTAACCCTAACCCTAACCCATAACCCTAACCCTAACCCTAACCCTACCCCTAACACTAACCCCTAACCCTAACCCTAACCCTAACGCCTAACCCTAACCCTAACCCTAACCCTAACCCTAACCCTAACTTGTTCCTCACAGGAACAAGTTTCCAATGAAAGAACGTAAATGCAAAGCACTACTTGTAAACTGAATCACATGTGTGTCGCTTGCTCAATTAGGAATACAGGAAAACTGAAAAGTGTTATCTCGCACTGTATGGCACAGAAACAAGTTTCCATCAAAAGAAAAGAACCGCAAATAACAACTTTGTAAACTAATTCACATATGTGTCGCCTGTTCACTTATGACAGGAAAACTGAAAAGTGATATAACGCACTGTACAGCACAGGAACAAGTTTCAAATGAAAGATTAGAAAAGAAAGCACTAATTTGTAAACTAAATCACATGTGTGTTGCTCGCACAATTAGGAATACAGGAAAACTGAAAAGTGATATATCGCACTGCACTGCACAGGACAAGTTTCCAACGAAAGAACAGAAAGGTAAAGCACTACTTTGTAAACTAAATCACATGTGTGTCCCTCGCACAATTAGGAATACAGGAAAACTGAAAAGTGTTATCTCGCACTGTACAGCACAGGAACAACTTTACATCCAAAGAGCAGAAACGCAAAGCTCTACTTTGTAAACTAATTCACATACGTGTCGCCTGTTCAATTATTATAACAGGAAAACTGAAAAGTGATATAACCCTAACCCTAACCCCCTAACCCTAACCCCTAACCCTAACCCTAACCCTAACCCTACCCTAACCCTAACACTAACCCTAACCCTAATCCTAACCCTAACTGGTTCCTCACAGGAACAAGTTTCCAATGAAAGAACGTAAACGCAAAGCACTACTTTGTAAACTGAATCACATGTGTGTCGCTTGCTCAAATAGGAATACAGGAAAACTGAAAAGTGTTATCTCGCACTGTATGGCACAGAAACAAGTTTCCATCAAAAGAACAGAAACGCAAATCACAACTTTGTAAACCAATTCACATATGTGTCGCCCGTTCAATTATTATAACAGGAAAACTGAAAAGTGATATAACGCACTGTACAGCACAGAAACAATTTTCCAAGGAAAGAACAGAAACGCAAAGCACAACTTTGTAAACTAATTCTCATTCGTGTCGCCTGTTCACTTATTATGACAGGAAAACTGAAAAGTGATATAACGCACTGTACAGCACAGGAACAACTTTCAAATGAAAGAGTAGAAAAGAAAGCACTAATTTGTAAACTAAATCACAAGTGTGTCGCTTTCTCAATTAGGAATACAGGAAAACTGAAAAGTGATATATCGCACTGTACAGCAAAGGAACAAGTTTCCAACGAAAAAACAGAAAATCAAAGCACTACTTTTAAATGGAATCACATGTGTGTCGCTCGCACAATTAGGAATACAGGAAAACTGAAAAGTGTTATCTCACACTATACAGCACAGAAACAAGTTTCCTTCAAAAGAGCAGAAAGGCAAAGCTCTACTTTGTAAACTATTTCACATACGTGTCGCCTGTTCAATTATTATAACAGGAAAACTGAAAAGTGATATAACCCTAACCCTAACCCCCTAACCCTAACCCTAACCCTAACCCTAACCCCTAACCCTAACCCTAACCCTAACCCTACCCTAACCCTAACACTAACCCTAACTCTAATCCTAACCCCTAACCCTAACCCTAACCCTAATCCTAACATAACCCTAACTTGTTCCTCACAGGAAAACGTTTCCAATGAAAGAACGTAAACGCAAAGCACTACTTTGTAAACTGAATCACATGTGTGTCGCTTGCTCAATGAGGAATACAAGAAAACTGAAAAGTGTTGTCTCGCACTGTATGGCACAGAAACAAGTTTCCATCAAAAGAACAGAAACGCAAATCACAACTTTGTAAACCAATTCACATATGTGTCGCCCGTTCAATTATTATAACAGGAAAACTGAAAAGTGATATAACGCACTGTACAGCACAGGAACAAATTTCCAACGAAAGAACAGAAACACAAAGCACAACATTGTAAACTAATTCACATATGTGTCACCTGTTCACTTATTATGACAGGAAAACTGAAAAGTCATATATCACACTGTACAGCACAGAAACAAGTTTCCCACAGAAGAACAGAAAGGCAAAGCAGTACTTTGTAAACTAAATCACATGTGTGTCGCTCGCACAATTAGGAATACAGGAAAACTGAAAAGTGTTATCTCGCACTGTACAGCACAGGAACAACTTTACATCTAAAGAGCAGAAACGCAAAGCTCTACTTTGTAAACTAATTCACATACGTGTCGCCTGTTCAATTATTATAACAGGAAAACTGAAAAGTGATATAACCCTAACCCTAACCCCCTAACCCTAACCCTAACCGTAACCCTAACCCCTAACCCTAACCCTAACCATAACCCTAACCTAACCCTAACACTAACCCTAACCCTAATCCTAACCCCTAACACTAACCCTAACCCTAACCCTAACTTGTTCCTCACAGGAACAAGTTTCCAATGAAAGAACGTAAAGGCAAAGCACTACTTTGTAAACTGAATCACATGTGTGTCGCTTGCTCAATTAGGAATACAGGAAAACTGAAAAGTGTTATCTCGCACTGTATGGCACAGAAACAATTTTCCATCAAAAGAACAGAAACGCAAATCACAACTTTGTAAACCAATTCACATATGTGTCGCCCGTTCAATTAGTATAACAGGAAAACTGAAAAGTGATATAACGCACTGTACAGCACAGGAACAAATTTCCAACGAAAGAACAGAAACGCAAAGCACAACTTTGTAAACTAATTCACATATGTGTCACCTGTTCACTTATTATGACAGGAAAACTGAAAAGTGATATATCACACTGTACAGCACAGAAACAAGTTTCCAACAGAAGAACAGAAACGCAAAGCATTACTTTGTAAACTAAATCACATGTGTGTCGCTCACACAAGTAGGAATACAGGAAAACTGAAAAGTGTTATCTCGCACTGTACAGCACAGGAACAACTTTACATCTAAAGAGCAGAAACGCAAAGCTCTACTTTGCAAACTAATTCACATACATGTCGCCTGATCAATTATTATAACAGGAAAACTGAAAAGTGATATAACCCTAACCCTAACCCCCTAACCCTAACCCTAACCCTAACCCTAACCCTAACCCTAACCCCTAACCCTAACCCTAACCCTAACCCTAACCCTAACCCTAACCCATAACCCTAACCCTAACCCTAACCCTACCCCTAACACTAACCCCTAACCCTAACCCTAATCCTAACGCCTAACCCTAACCCTAACCCTAACCCTAACCCTAACCCTAACCCTAACTTGTTCCTCACAGGAACAAGTTTCCAATGAAAGAACGTAAATGCAAAGCACTACTTGTAAACTGAATCACATGTGTGTCGCTTGCTCAATTAGGAATACAGGAAAACTGAAAAATGTTATCTCGCACTGTATGGCACAGAAACAAGTTTCCATCAAAAGAAAAGAACCGCAAATAACAACTTTGTAAACTAATTCACATATGTGTCGCCTGTTCACTTATGACAGGAAAACTGAAAAGTGATATAACGCACTGTACAGCAAAGGAACAAGTTTCAAATGAAAGAATAGAAAAGAAAGCACTAATTTGTAAACTAAATCACATGTGTGTTGCTAGCACAATTAGGAATACAGGAAAACTGAAAAGTGATATATCGCACTGCACTGCACAGGACAAGTTTCCAACGAAAGAACAGAAAGGTAAAGCACTACTTTGTAAACTAAATCACATGTGTGTCCCTCGCACAATTAGGAATACAGGAAAACTGAAAAGTGTTATCTCGCACTGTACAGCACAGGAACAACTTTACATCTAAAGAGCAGAAACGCAAAGCTCTACTTTGTAAACTAATTCACATACGTGTCGCCTGTTCAATTATTATAACAGGAAAACTGAAAAGTGATATAACCCTAACCCTAACCCCCTAACCCTAACCCTAACCGTAACCCTAACCCCTAACCCTAACCCTAACCATAACCCTAACCTAACCCTAACACTAACCCTAACCCTAATCCTAACCCCTAACACTAACCCTAACCCTAACCCTAACTTGTTCCTCACAGGAACAAGTTTCCAATGAAAGAACGTAAACGCAAAGCACTACTTTGTAAACTGAATCACATGTGTGTCGCTTGCTCAATTAGGAATACAGGAAAACTGAAAAGTGTTATCTCGCACTGTATGGCACAGAAACAATTTTCCATCAAAAGAACAGAAACGCAAATCACAACTTTGTAAACCAATTCACATATGTGTCGCCCGTTCAATTATTATAACAGGAAAACTGAAAAGTGATATAACGCACTGTACAGCACAGGAACAAATTTCCAACGAAAGAACAGAAACGCAAAGCACAACTTTGTAAACTAATTCACATATGTGTCACCTGTTCACTTATTATGACAGGAAAACTGAAAAGTGATATATCACACTGTACAGCACAGAAACAAGTTTCCAACAGAAGAACAGAAACGCAAAGCATTACTTTGTAAACTAAATCACATGTGTGTCGCTCACACAAGTAGGAATACAGGAAAACTGAAAAGTGTTATCTCGCACTGTACAGCACAGGAACAACTTTACATCTAAAGAGCAGAAACGCAAAGCTCTACTTTGCAAACTAATTCACATACATGTCGCCTGATCAATTATTATAACAGGAAAACTGAAAAGTGATATAACCCTAACCCTAACCCCCTAACCCTAACCCTAACCCTAACCCTAACCCTAACCCTAACCCCTAACCCTAACCCTAACCCTAACCCTAACCCTAACCCTAACCCTACCCCTAACACTAACCCCTAACCCTAACCCTAACCCTAACGCCTAACCCTAACCCTAACCCTAACCCTAACCCTAACCCTAACCCTAACTTGTTCCTCACAGGAACAAGTTTCCAATGAAAGAACGTAAATGCAAAGCACTACTTGTAAACTGAATCACATGTGTGTCGCTTGCTCAATTAGGAATACAGGAAAACTGAAAAGTGTTATCTCGCACTGTATGGCACAGAAACAAGTTTCCATCAAAAGAAAAGAACCGCAAATAACAACTTTGTAAACTAATTCACATATGTGTCGCCTGTTCACTTATGACAGGAAAACTGAAAAGTGATATAACGCACTGTACAGCACAGGAACAAGTTTCAAATGAAAGAATAGAAAAGAAAGCACTAATTTGTAAACTAAATCACATGTGTGTTGCTCGCACAATTAGGAATACAGGAAAACTGAAAAGTGATATATCGCACTGCACTGCACAGGACAAGTTTCCAACGAAAGAACAGAAAGGTAAAGCACTAATTTGTAAACTAAATCACATGTGTGTCCCTCGCACAATTAGGAATACAGGAAAACTGAAAAGTGTTATCTCGCACTGTACAGCACAGGAACAACTTTACATCCAAAGAGCAGAAACGCAAAGCTCTACTTTGTAAACTAATTCCCATACGTGTCGCCTGTTCAATTATTATAACAGGAAAACTGAAAAGTGATATAACCCTAACCCTAACCCCCTAACCCTAACCCCTAACCCTAACCCTAACCCTAACCCTACACTAACCCTAACACTAACCCTAACCCTAATCCTAACCCTAACTGGTTCCTCACAGGAACAAGTTTCCAATGAAAGAACGTAAACGCAAAGCACTACTTTGTAAACTGAATCACATGTGTGTCGCTTGCTCAAATAGGAATACAGGAAAACTGAAAAGTGTTATCTCGCACTGTATGGCACAGAAACAAGTTTCCATCAAAAGAACAGAAACGCAAATCACAACTTTGTAAACCAATTCACATATGTGTCGCCCGTTCAATTATTATAACAGGAAAACTGAAAAGTGATATAACGCACTGTACAGCACAGAAACAATTTTCCAAGGAAAGAACAGAAACGCAAAGCACAACTTTGTAAACTAATTCTCATTCGTGTCGCCTGTTCACTTATTATGACAGGAAAACTGAAAAGTGATATAACGCACTGTACAGCACAGGAACAACTTTCAAATGAAAGAGTAGAAAAGAAAGCACTAATTTGTAAACTAAATCACAAGTGTGTCGCTTTCTCAATTAGGAATACAGGAAAACTGAAAAGTGATATATCGCACTGTACAGCAAAGGAACAAGTTTCCAACGAAAAAACAGAAAATCAAAGCACTACTTTTAAATGGAATCACATGTGTGTCGCTCGCACAATTAGGAATACAGGAAAACTGAAAAGTGTTATCTCACACTATACAGCAGAGAAACAAGTTTCCTTCAAAAGAGCAGAAAGGCAAAGCTCTACTTTGTAAACTATTTCACATACGTGTCGCCTGTTCAATTATTATAACAGGAAAACTGAAAAGTGATATAACCCTAACCCTAACCCCCTAACCCTAACCCTAACCCTAACCCTAACCCCTAACCCTAACCCTAACCCTAACCCTACCCTAACCCTAACACTAACCCTAACTCTAATCCTAACCCCTAACCCTAACCCTAACCCTAATCCTAACATAACCCTAACTTGTTCCTCACAGGAAAACGTTTCCAATGAAAGAACGTAAACGCAAAGCACTACTTTGTAAACTGAATCACATGTGTGTCGCTTGCTCAATGAGGAATACAAGAAAACTGAAAAGTGTTGTCTCGCACTGTATGGCACAGAAACAAGTTTCCATCAAAAGAACAGAAACGCAAATCACAACTTTGTAAACCAATTCACATATGTGTCGCCCGTTCAATTATTATAAAAGGAAAACTGAAAAGTGATATAACGCACTGTACAGCACAGGAACAAATTTCCAACGAAAGAACAGAAACACAAAGCACAACATTGTAAACTAATTCACATATGTGTCACCTGTTCACTTATTATGACAGGAAAACTGAAAAGTCATATATCACACTGTACAGCACAGAAACAAGTTTCCCACAGAAGAACAGAAAGGCAAAGCAGTACTTTGTAAACTAAATCACATGTGTGTCGCTCGCACAATTAGGAATACAGGAAAACTGAAAAGTGTTATCTCGCACTGTACAGCACAGGAACAACTTTACATCTAAAGAGCAGAAACGCAAAGCTCTACTTTGTAAACTAATTCACATACGTGTCGTCTGTTCAATTATTATAACAGGAAAACTGAAAAGTGATATAACCCTAACCCTAACCCCCTAACCCTAACCCTAACCGTAACCCTAACCCCTAACCCTAACCCTAACCATAACCCTAACCTAACCCTAACACTAACCCTAACCCTAATCCTAACCCCTAACACTAACCCTAACCCTAACCCTAACTTGTTCCTCACAGGAACAAGTTTCCAATGAAAGAACGTAAACGCAAAGCACTACTTTGTAAACTGAATCACATGTGTGTCGCTTGCTCAATTAGGAATACAGGAAAACTGAAAAGTGTTATCTCGCACTGTATGGCACAGAAACAATTTTCCATCAAAAGAACAGAAACGCAAATCACAACTTTGTAAACCAATTCACATATGTGTCGCCCGTTCAATTATTATAACAGGAAAACTGAAATGTGATATAACGCACTGTACAGCACAGGAACAAATTTCCAACGAAAGAACAGAAACGCAAAGCACAACTTTGTAAACTAATTCACATATGTGTCACCTGTTCACTTATTATGACAGGAAAACTGAAAAGTGATATATCACACTGTACAGCACAGAAACAAGTTTCCAACAGAAGAACAGAAACGCAAAGCATTACTTTGTAAACTAAATCACATGTGTGTCGCTGACACAAGTAGGAATACAGGAAAACTGAAAAGTGTTATCTCGCACTGTACAGCACAGGAACAACTTTACATCTAAAGAGCAGAAACGCAAAGCTCTACTTTGCAAACTAATTCACATACATGTCGCCTGATCAATTATTATAACAGGAAAACTGAAAAGTGATATAACCCTAACCCTAACCCCCTAACCCTAACCCTAACCTTAACCCTAACCCTAACCCTAACCCTAACCCTAACCCTAACCCATAACCCTAACCCTAACCCTAACCCTACCCCTAACACTAACCCCTAACACTAACCCTAATCCTAACGCCTAACCCTAACCCTAACCCTAACCCTAACCCTAACCCTAACTTGTTCCTCACAGGAACAAGTTTCCAATGAAAGAACGTAAATGCAAAGCACTACTTGTAAACTGAATCACATGTGTGTCGCTTGCTCAATTAGGAATACAGGAAAACTGAAAAGTGTTATCTCGCACTGTATGGCACAGAAACAAGTTTCCATCAAAAGAAAAGAACCGCAAATAACAACTTTGTAAACTAATTCACATATGTGTCGCCTGTTCACTTATGACAGGAAAACTGAAAAGTGATATAACGCACTGTACAGCACAGGAACAAGTTTCAAATGAAAGAATAGAAAAGAAAGCACTAATTTGTAAACTAAATCACATGTGTGTTGCTAGCACAATTAGGAATACAGGAAAACTGAAAAGTGATATATCGCACTGCACTGCACAGGACAAGTTTCCAACGAAAGAACAGAAAGGTAAAGCACTACTTTGTAAACTAAATCACATGTGTATCCCTCGCACAATTAGGAATACAGGAAAACTGAAAAGTGTTATCTCGCACTGTACAGCACAGGAACAACTTTACATCTAAAGAGCAGAAACGCAAAGCTCTACTTTGTAAACTAATTCACATACGTGTCGCCTGTTCAATTATTATAACAGGAAAACTGAAAAGTGATATAACCCTAACCCTAACCCCCTAACCCTAACCCTAACCGTAACCCTAACCCCTAACCCTAACCCTAACCATAACCCTAACCTAACCCTAACACTAACCCTAACCCTAATCCTAACCCCTAACACTAACCCTAACCCTAACCCTAACTTGTTCCTCACAGGAACAAGTTTCCAATGAAAGAACGTAAACGCAAAGCACTACTTTGTAAACTGAATCACATGTGTGTCGCTTGCTCAATTAGGAATACAGGAAAACTGAAAAGTGTTATCTCGCACTGTATGGCACAGAAACAATTTTCCATCAAAAGAACAGAAACGCAAATCACAACTTTGTAAACCAATTCACATATGTGTCGCCCGTTCAATTATTATAACAGGAAAACTGAAAAGTGATATAACGCACTGTACAGCACAGGAACAAATTTCCAACGAAAGAACAGAAACGCAAAGCACAACTTTGTAAACTAATTCACATATGTGTCACCTGTTCACTTATTATGACAGGAAAACTGAAAAGTGATATATCACACTGTACAGCACAGAAACAAGTTTCCAACAGAAGAACAGAAACGCAAAGCATTACTTTGTAAACTAAATCACATGTGTGTCGCTCACACAAGTAGGAATACAGGAAAACTGAAAAGTGTTATCTCGCACTGTACAGCACAGGAACAACTTTACATCTAAAGAGCAGAAACGCAAAGCTCTACTTTGCAAACTAATTCACATACATGTCGCCTGATCAATTATTATAACAGGAAAACTGAAAAGTGATATAACCCTAACCCTAACCCCCTAACCCTAACCCTAACCCTAACCCTAACCCTAACCCTAACCCCTAACCCTAACCCTAACCCTAACCCTAACCCTAACCCTACCCCTAACACTAACCCCTAACCCTAACCCTAACCCTAACGCCTAACCCTAACCCTAACCCTAACCCTAACCCTAAACCTAACCCTAACTCTAACTTGTTCCTCACAGGAACAAGTTTCCAATGAAAGAACGTAAATGCAAAGCACTACTTGTAAACTGAATCACATGTGTGTCGCTTGCTCAATTAGGAATACAGGAAAACTGAAAAGTGTTATCTCGCACTGTATGGCACAGAAACAAGTTTCCATCAAAAGAAAAGAACCGCAAATAACAACTTTGTAAACTAATTCACATATGTGTCGCCTGTTCACTTATGACAGGAAAACTGAAAAGTGATATAACGCACTGTACAGCACAGGAACAAGTTTCAAATGAAAGAATAGAAAAGAAAGCACTAATTTGTAAACTAAATCACATGTGTGTTGCTCGCACAATTAGGAATACAGGAAAACTGAAAAGTGATATATCGCACTGCACTGCACAGGACAAGTTTCCAACGAAAGAACAGAAAGGTAAAGCACTACTTTGTAAACTAAATCACATGTGTGTCCCTCGCACAATTAGGAATACAGGAAAACTGAAAAGTGTTATCTCGCACTGTACAGCACAGGAACAACTTTACATCTAAAGAGCAGAAACGCAAAGCTATACTTTGTAAACTAATTCACATACGTGTCGCCTGTTCAATTATTATAACAGGAAAACTGAAAAGTGATATAACCCTAACCCTAACCCCCTAACCCTAACCCTAACCGTAACCCTAACCCCTAACCCTAACCCTAACCATAACCCTAACCTAACCCTAACACTAACCCTAACCCTAATCCTAACCCCTAACACTAACCCTAACCCTAACCCTAACTTGTTCCTCACAGGAACAAGTTTCCAATGAAAGAACGTAAACGCAAAGCACTACTTTGTAAACTGAATCACATGTGTGTCGCTTGCTCAATTAGGAATACAGGAAAACTGAAAAGTGTTATCTCGCACTGTATGGCACAGAAACAATTTTCCATCAAAAGAACAGAAACGCAAATCACAACTTTGTAAACCAATTCACATATGTGTCGCCCGTTCAATTATTATAACAGGAAAACTGAAAAGTGATATAACGCACTGTACAGCACAGGAACAAATTTCCAACGAAAGAACAGAAACGCAAAGCACAACTTTGTAAACTAATTCACATATGTGTCACCTGTTCACTTATTATGACAGGAAAACTGAAAAGTGATATATCACACTGTACAGCACAGAAACAAGTTTCCAACAGAAGAACAGAAACGCAAAGCATTACTTTGTAAACTAAATCACATGTGTGTCGCTCACACAAGTAGGAATACAGGAAAACTGAAAAGTGTTATCTCGCACTGTACAGCACAGGAACAACTTTACATCTAAAGAGCAGAAACGCAAAGCTCTACTTTGCAAACTAATTCACATACATGTCGCCTGATCAATTATTATAACAGGAAAACTGAAAAGTGATATAACCCTAACCCTAACCCCCTAACCCTAACCCTAACCCTAACCCTAACCCTAACCCTAACCCTAACCCTAACCCTAACCCTAACCCATAACCCTAACCCTAACCCTAACCCTACCCCTAACACTAACCCCTAACCCTAACCCTAACCCTAACGCCTAACCCTAACCCTAACCCTAACCCTAACCCTAACCCTAACCCTAACTTGTTCCTCACAGGAACAAGTTTCCAATGAAAGAACGTAAATGCAAAGCACTACTTGTAAACTGAATCACATGTGTGTCGCTTGCTCAATTAGGAATACAGGAAAACTGAAAAGTGTTATCTCGCACTGTATGGCACAGAAACAAGTTTCCATCAAAAGAAAAGAACCGCAAATAACAACTTTGTAAACTAATTCACATATGTGTCGCCTGTTCACTTATGACAGGAAAACTGAAAAGTGATATAACGCACTGTACAGCACAGAAACAATTTTCCAAGGAAAGAACAGAAACGCAAAGCACAACTTTGTAAACTAATTCTCATTCGTGTCGCCTGTTCACTTATTATGACAGGAAAACTGAAAAGTGATATAACGCACTGTACAGCACAGAAACAACTTTCAAATGAAAGAGTAGAAAAGAAAGCACTAATTTGTAAACTAAATCACAAGTGTGTCGCTTTCTCAATTAGGAATACAGGAAAACTGAAAAGTGATATATCGCACTGTACAGCAAAGGAACAAGTTTCCAACGAAAAAACAGAAAATCAAAGCACTACTTTTAAATGGAATCACATGTGTGTCGCTCGCACAATTAGGAATACAGGAAAACTGAAAAGTGTTATCTCACACTATACAGCACAGAAACAAGTTTCCTTCAAAAGAGCAGAAAGGCAAAGCTCTACTTTGTAAACTATTTCACATACGTGTCGCCTGTTCAATTATTATAACAGGAAAACTGAAAAGTGATATAACCCTAACCCTAACCCCCTAACCCTAACCCTAACCCTAACCCTAACCCTAACCCCTAACCCTAACCCTAACCCTAACCCTACCCTAACCCTAACACTAACCCTAAGTCTAATCCTAACCCCTAACCCTAACCCTAACCCTAATCCTAACATAACCCTAACTTGTTCCTCACAGGAAAACGTTTCCAATGAAAGAACGTAAACGCAAAGCACTACTTTGTAAACTGAATCACATGTGTGTCGCTTGCTCAATGAGGAATACAAGAAAACTGAAAAGTGTTGTCTCGCACTGTATGGCACAGAAACAAGTTTCCATCAAAAGAACAGAAACGCAAATCACAACTTTGTAAACCAATTCACATATGTGTCGCCCGTTCAATTATTATAACAGGAAAACTGAAAAGTGATATAACGCACTGTACAGCACAGGAACAAATTTCCAACGAAAGAACAGAAACGCAAAGCACAACTTTGTAAACTAATTCACATATGTGTCACCTGTTCACTTATTATGACAGGAAAACTGAAAAGTAATATATCACACTGTACAGCACAGAAACAAGTTTCCAACAGAAGAACAGAAACGCAAAGCATTACTTTGTAAACTAAATCACATGTGTGTCGCTCACACAAGTAGGAATACAGGAAAACTGAAAAGTGTTATCTCGCACTGTACAGCACAGGAACAACTTTACATCTAAAGAGCAGAAACGCAAAGCTCTACTTTGCAAACTAATTCACATACATGTCGCCTGATCAATTATTATAACAGGAAAACTGAAAAGTGATATAACCCTAACCCTAACCCCCTAACCCTAACCCTAACCCTAACCCTAACCCTAACCCTAACCCCTAACCCTAACCCTAACCCTAACCCTAACCCTAACCCTAACCCATAACCCTAACCCTAACCCTAACCCTAACCCTACCCCTAACACTAACCCCTAACCCTAACCCTAACCCTAACGCCTAACCCTAACCCTAACCCTAACCCTAACCCTAACCCTAACTTGTTCCTCACAGGAACAAGTTTCCAATGAAAGAACGTAAATGCAAAGCACTACTTGTAAACTGAATCACATGTGTGTCGCTTGCTCAATTAGGAATACAGGAAAACTGAAAAGTGTTATCTCGCACTGTATGGCACAGAAACAAGTTTCCATCAAAAGAAAAGAACCGCAAATAACAACTTTGTAAACTAATTCACATATGTGTCGCCTGTTCACTTATGACAGGAAAACTGAAAAGTGATATAACGCACTGTACAGCACAGGAACAAGTTTCAAATGAAAGAATAGAAAAGAAAGCACTAATTTGTAAACTAAATCACATGTGTGTTGCTCGCACAATTAGGAATACAGGAAAACTGAAAAGTGATATATCGCACTGCACTGCACAGGACAAGTTTCCAACGAAAGAACAGAAAGGTAAAGCACTACTTTGTAAACTAAATCACATGTGTGTCCCTCGCACAATTAGGAATACAGGAAAACTGAAAAGTGTTATCTCGCACTGTACAGCACAGGAACAACTTTACATCTAAAGAGCAGAAACGCAAAGCTCTACTTTGTAAACTAATTCACATACGTGTCGCCTGTTCAATTATTATAACAGGAAAACTGAAAAGTGATATAACCCTAACCCTAACCCCCTAACCCTAACCCTAACCGTAACCCTAACCCCTAACCCTAACCCTAACCATAACCCTAACCTAACCCTAACACTAACCCTAACCCTAATCCTAACCCCTAACACTAACCCTAACCCTAACCCTAACTTGTTCCTCACAGGAACAAGTTTCCAATGAAAGAACGTAAACGCAAAGCACTACTTTGTAAACTGAATCACATGTGTGTCGCTTGCTCAATTAGGAATACAGGAAAACTGAAAAGTGTTATCTCGCACTGTATGGCACAGAAACAATTTTCCATCAAAAGAACAGAAACGCAAATCACAACTTTGTAAACCAATTCACATATGTGTCGCCCGTTCAATTATTATAACAGGAAAACTGAAAAGTGATATAACCCTAACCCTAACCCCCTAACCCTAACCCCCTAACCCTAACCCCTAACCGTAACCCTAACCCTAACCCTACCCTAACCCTAACACTAACCCTAACCCTAATCCTAACCCTAACTGGTTCCTCACAGGAACAAGTTTCCAATGAAAGAACGTAAACGCAAAGCACTACTTTGTAAACTGAATCACATGTGTGTCGCTTGCTCAAATAGGAATACAGGAAAACTGAAAAGTGTTATCTCGCACTGTATGGCTCAGAAACAAGTTTCCATCAAAAGAACAGAAACGCAAATCACAACTTTGTAAACCAATTCACATATGTGTCGCCTGTTCAATTATTATAACAGGAAAACTGAAAAGTGATATAACGCACTGTACAGCACAGAAACAATTTTCCAAGGAAAGAACAGAAACGCAAAGCACAACTTTGTAAACTAATTCTCATTCGTGTCGCCTGTTCACTTATTATGACAGGAAAACTGAAAAGTGATATAACGCACTGTACAGCACAGGAACAACTTTCAAATGAAAGAGTAGAAAAGAAAGCACTAATTTGTAAACTAAATCACAAGTGTGTCGCTTTCTCAATTAGGAATACAGGAAAACTGAAAAGTGATATATCGCACTGTACAGCAAAGGAACAAGTTTCCAACGAAAAAACAGAAAATCAAAGCACTACTTTTAAATGGAATCACATGTGTGTCGCTCGCACAATTAGGAATACAGGAAAACTGAAAAGTGTTATCTCACACTATACAGCACAGAAACAAGTTTCCTTCAAAAGAGCAGAAAGGCAAAGCTCTACTTTGTAAACTATTTCACATACGTGTCGCCTGTTCAATTATTATAACAGGAAAACTGAAAAGTGATATAACCCTAACCCTAACCCCCTAACCCTAACCCTAACCCTAACCCTAACCCCTAACCCTAACACTAACCCTAACCCTACCCTAACCCTAACACTAACCCTAACCCTAATCCTAACCCCTAACCCTAACCCTAACCCTAACCCTAACATAACCCTAACTTGTTCCTAACAGGAAAACGTTTCCAATGAAAGAACGTAAACGCAAAGCACTACTTTGTAAACTGAATCACATGTGTGTCGCTTGCTCAATTAGGAATACAAGAAAACTGAAAAGTGTTGTCTTGCACTGTATGGCACAGAAACAAGTTTCCATCAAAAGAACAGAAACGCAAATCACAACTTTGTAAACCAATTCACATATGTGTCGCCCGTTCAATTATTATAACAGGAAAACTAAAAAGTGATATAACGCACTGTACAGCACAGGAACAAATTTCCAACGAAAGAACAGAAACACAAAGCACAACTTTGTAAACTAATTCAAATATGTGTCACCTGTTCACTTATTATGACAGGAAAACTGAAAAGTGATATATCACACTGTACAGCACAGAAACAAGTTTCCAACAGAAGAACAGAAACGCAAAGCATTACTTTGTAAACTAAATCACATGTGTGTCGCTCACACAATTAGGAATACAGGAAAACTGAAAAGTGTTATCTCGCACTGTACAGCACAGGAACAACTTTACATCTAAAGAGCAGAAACGCAAAGCTCTACTTTGCAAACTAATTCACATACGTGTCGCCTGATCAATTATTATAACAGGAAAACTGAAAAGTGATATAACCCTAACCCTAACCCCCTAACCCTAACCCTAACCCTAACCCTAACCCTAACCCCTAACCCTAACCCTAACCCTAACCCATAACCCTAACCCTAACCCTAACCCTACCCCTAACACTAACCCCTAACCCTAACCCTAACGCCTAACGCTAACCCTAACCCTAACCCTAACCCTAACTTGTTCCTCACAGGAACAAGTTTCCAATGAAAGAACGTAAACGCAAAGCACTACTTTGTAAACTGAATCACATGTGTGTCGCTTGCTCAATTAGGAATATAGGAAAACTGAAAAGTGTTATCTCGCACTGTATGGCACAGAAACAAGTTTCCATCAAAAGAAAAGAACCGCAAATCACAACTTTGTAAATTAATTCACATATGTGTCGCCTGTTCACTTATTATGACAGGAAAACTGAAAAGTGATATAACGCACTGTACAGCACAGGAACAATTTTCCAAAAAAAGAAAAGAAACACAAAGCACAACTTTGTAAACTAATTCACATACGTGTCGCCTGTTCACTTATTATGACAGGAAAACTGAAAAGTGATATAACGCACTGTACAGCACAAGAACAAGTTTCAAATGAAAGAATAGAAAAGAAAGCACTAACTTGTAAACTAAATCACATGTGTGTTGCTCGCTCAATTAGGAATACAGGAAAACTGAAAAGTGTTATCTCGCACTGTACAGCACAGGAACAACTTTACATCTAAAGAGCAGAAACGCAAAGCTCTACTTTTAAACTAATTCACATACGTGTCGCCTGTTCGATTATAATAGGAAAACTGAAAAGTGGTATAACCCTAACCCTAACAATAACCACTAACCCTAACGCTAACCCTAATCCTAACCTCTACCCCTAACCCTAACCCTAACCCTAACCCTACCCTAACCCTAACCCTAACGCTAACCCTAACCCTAACCCTACCCTAACCCTAACACTAACCCTAACCCTAATCCTAACCCCTAACCCTAATCCTAACACTAACCCTAACTTGTTCCTCACAGGAACAAGTTTCCAAAGAAAGAACGTAAACGCAAAGCACTACTTTCTAAACTGAATCACATGTGTGTCGCTTGCTCAATGAGGAATACAAGAAAACTGAAAAGTGTTGTCTCGCACTGTATGTCACAGAAACAAGTTTCCATCAAAAGAACAGAAACGCAAATCACAACTTTGTAAACCAATTCACATATGTGTCGCCCGTTCAATTATTATAACAGGAAAACTGAAAAGTGATATAACGCACTGTACAGCACAGGATCAAATTTCCAACGAAAGAACAGAAACGCAAATCACAACTTTCTAAACTAATTCACATATGTGTCGCCTGTTCACTTATTATGACAGGAAAACTGAAAAGTGATATATCACACTGTACAGCACAGAAACAAGTTTCCAACAGAAGAACAGAAATGCAAAGCATTACTTTGTAAACTAAATCACATGTGTGTCGCAAGCACAATTAGGAATACAGGAAAACTGAAAAGTGTTATCTCGCACTGTACAGCACAGGAACAACTTTACATCTAAAGAGCAGAAACGCAAAGCTCTACTTTGTAAACTAATTCACATACGTGTCGCCTATTCAATTATTATAACAGGAAAACTGAAAAGTGATATAACCCTAACCCTAACCCCCTAACCCTAACCCTAACCCTATCCCTAACCCTAACCCCTAACCCTAACCCTAACCCTAACCCTACCCTAACCCTAACACTAACCCTAACCCTAATCCTAACCCCTAACCCTAACCCTAACCCTAACCCTAACTTGTTCCTCACAGGAACAAGTTTCCAATGAAAGAACGTAAACGCAAAGCACTACTTTGTAAACTGAATCACATGTGTGTCGCTTGCTCAATTAGGAATACAGGAAAACTGAAAAGTGTTATCTCGCACTGTATGGCACAGAAACAAGTTTCCATCAAAAGAAAAGAACCGCAAATCACAACTTTGTAAACTAATTCACATATGTGTCGCCTGTTCACTTATTATGACAGGAAAACTGAAAAGTGATATAACGCACTGTACAGCACAGGAACAAGTTTCAAATGAAAGAATAGAAAAGAAAGCACTAATTTGTAAACTAAATCACATGTGTGTTGCTCGCTCAATTAGGAATACAGGAAAACTGAAAAGTGATATATCGCACTGCACTGCACAGGACAAGTTTCCAACGAAAGAACAGAAACGCAAAGCACTACTTTGTAAACTAAATCACATGTGTGTCGCTCGCACAATTAGGAATACAGGAAAACTAAAAAGTGTTATCTCGCACTGTACAGCACAGGAACAACTTTACATCTAAAGAGCAGAAACGCCAAGCTCTACTTTGTAAACTAATTCACATACGTGTCGCCTGTTCAATTATTATAACAGGAAAACTGAAAAGTGATATAACCCTATCCCTAACCCCTAACCCTAACCCTAACCCTAACCCTACCCTAACCCTAACAATAACCCTAACTCTAATCCTAACCCCTAACACTAACCCTAACCCTAACCCTAACTTGTTCCTCAAAGGAACAAGTTTCCAATGAAAGAACGTAAACGCAAAGCACTACTTTTAAATGGAATCACATGTGTGTCTCTCGCTCAATTAGGAATACAGGAAAACTGAAAAGTGTTATCTCGCACTATACAGCACAGAAACAAGTTTCCTTCAAAAGAGCAGAAACGCAAAGCTCTACTTTGTAAACTATTTCACATAGGTGTCGCCTGTTCAATTATTATAAGAGGAAAACTGAAAAGTGATACAACCCTAACCCTAACCCTCTAACCCCCTAACCCTAACCCTAACCCTAACCCTAACCCCTAACCCTAACCCTAACTCTAACCCTAACTCGTTCCTCACAGGAACCAGTTTCCAATGAAAGAACGTAAACGCAAAGCACTACTTTGTAAACTGAATCACATGTGTGTCGCTTGCTCAATTAGGAATACAGGAAAACTGAAAAGTGTTATCTCGTACTGTATGGCACAGAAACAAGTTTCCATCAAAAGAAAAGAACCGCAAATCACAACTTTGTAAACTAATTCACATATGTGTTGCCTGTTCACTTATTATGACAGGAAAACTGAAAAGTGATATAACGCACTGTACAGCACAGAAACAATTTTCCAAGGAAAGAACAGAAATGCAAAGCACAACTTTGAAAACTAATTCACATACGTGTCGCCTGATCAATTATTATAACAGGAAAACTGAAAAGTGATATAACCCTAACCCTAACCCCCTAACCCTAACCCTAACCCTAACCCCTAAACCTAACCCTAATCCTAACCCATAACCCTGACCTTAACCCTAACCCTACCCCTAACACTAATCCCTAACCCTAACCCTAACCCAAAACCTAACCCTAACCCTAACTTGTTCCTCAGAGGAACAAGTTTCCAATGAAAGAACGTAAACGCAAAGCACTACTTTGTAAACTGAATCACATGTGTGTCGCTTGCTCAATTAGGAATACAGGAAAACTGAAAAGTGTTATCTCACACTGTATGGCACAGAAACAAGTTTCCATCAAAAGAAAAGAACCGCAAATCACAACTTTGTAAACTAATTCACATATGTGTCGCCTGTTCACTTATTATGACAGGAAAACTGAAAAGTGATATAACACACTGTACAGCACAGGAACAAGTTTCAAATGAAAGAATAGCAAAGAAAGCACTAATTTGTAAACTAAATCACATGTGTGTTGCTCACTCAATTAGGAATACAGGAAAACTGAAAAGTGATATATCGCACTGCACAGCACAGGACAAGTTTCCAACGAAAGAACAGAAAAGCAAAGCACTACTTTTAAATGGAATCACATGTGTGTCGCTCGCTCCATTAGGAATACAGGAAAACTGAAAAGTGTTATCTCGCACTGTACTGCACAGGAACAACTTTACATCTAAAGAGCAGAAACGCCAAGCTCTACTTTGTAAACTAATTCACATACGTGTCGCCTGTTCAATTATTATAACAGGAAAACTGAAAAGTGATATAACCCTATCCCTAACCCCTAACCCTAACCCTAACCCTAACCCTACCCTAACCCTAACAATAACCCTAACTCTAATCCTAACCCCTAACACTAACCCTAACCCTAACCCTAACTTGTTCCTCAAAGGAACAAGTTTCCAATGAAAGAACGTAAACGCAAAGCACTACTTTTAAATGGAATCACATGTGTGTCTCTGGCTCAATTAGGAATACAGGAAAACTGAAAAGTGTTATCTCGCACTATACAGCACAGAAACAAGTTTCCTTCAAAAGAGCAGAAACGCAAAGCTCTACTTTGTAAACTATTTCACATAGGTGTCGCCTGTTCAATTATTATAAGAGGAAAACTGAAAAGTGATACAACCCTAACCCTAACCCTCTAACCCCCTAACCCTAACCCTAACCCTAACCCTAACCCCTAACCCTAACCCTAACTCTAACCCTAACTCGTTCCTCACAGGAACCAGTTTCCAATGAAAGAACGTAAACGCAAAGCACTACTTTGTAAACTGAATCACATGTGTGTCGCTTGCTCAATTAGGAATACAGGAAAACTGAAAAGTGTTATCTCGTACTGTATGGCACAGAAACAAGTTTCCATCAAAAGAAAAGAACCGCAAATCACAACTTTGTAAACTAATTCACATATGTGTTGCCTGTTCACTTATTATGACAGGAAAACTGAAAAGTGATATAACGCACTGTACAGCACAGAAACAATTTTCCAAGGAAAGAACAGAAATGCAAAGCACAACTTTGTAAACTAATTCACATACGTGTCGCCTGATCAATTATTATAACAGGAAAACTGAAAAGTGATATAACCCTAACCCTAACCCCCTAACTCTAACCCTAACCCTAACCCCTAAACCTAACCCTAATCCTAACCCATAACCCTGACCTTAACCCTAACCCTACCCCTAACACTAACCCCTAACCCTAACCCTAACCCAAAACCTAACCCTAACCCTAACTTGTTCCTCAGAGGAACAAGTTTCCAATGAAAGAACGTAAACGCAAAGCACTACTTTGTAAACTGAATCACATGTGTGTCGCTTGCTCAATTAGGAATACAGGAAAACTGAAAAGTGTTATCTCACACTGTATGGCACAGAAACAAGTTTCCATCAAAAGAAAAGAACCGCAAATCACAACTTTGTAAACTAATTCACATATGTGTCGCCTGTTCACTTATTATGACAGGAAAACTGAAAAGTGATATAACACACTGTACAGCACAGGAACAAGTTTCAAATGAAAGAATAGCAAAGAAAGCACTAATTTGTAAACTAAATCACATGTGTGTTGCTCACTCAATTAGGAATACAGGAAAACTGAAAAGTGATATATCGCACTGCACAGCACAGGACAAGTTTCCAACGAAAGAACAGAAAAGCAAAGCACTACTTTTAAATGGAATCACATGTGTGTCGCTCGCTCCATTAGGAATACAGGAAAACTGAAAAGTGTTATCTCGCACTGTACTGCACAGGAACAACTTTACATCTAAAGAGCAGAAACGTAAAGCTCTACTTCGTAAACTATTTCACGTACGTGTCGCCTGTTCAATTATTATAACAGGAAAACTGAAAAGTGATATAACCCTAACCCTAACCCCCTAATCCTAACCCTAACCCTAACCCTAACCCCTAACCCTAACCCTAACCCTAACTCTACCCTAACCCTAACACTAACCCTAACCCTAATCCTAACCCCTAAACCTTACCCTAACCCTAACCCTAACCTAACCCTAACTTGTTCCTCACAGGAAAACGTTTCCAATGAAAGAACGTAAACGCAAAGCACTACTTTGTAAACTGAATCACATGTGTGTCGCTTGCTCAATTAGGAATACAAGAAAACTGAAAAGTGTTGTCTTGCACTGTATGGCACAGAAACAAGTTTCCATCAAAAGAACAGAAACGCAAATCACAACTTTGTAAACCAATTCACATATGTGTCGACCGTTCAATTATTATAACAGGAAAACTGAATAGTGATATAACGCACTGTACAGCACAGGAACAAATTTCCAACGAAAGAACAGAAACGCAAAGCACAACTTTGCAAACTAATTCACATATGTGTCACCTGTTCACTTATTATGACAGGAAAATTGAAAAGTGATATATCACACTGTACAGCACAGAAACAAGTTTCCAACAGAAGAACAGAAACGCAAAGCATTACTTTGTAAACTAAATCACATGTGTGTCGCTCACAGAAGTAGGAATACAGGAAAACTGAAAAGTGTTATATCGCACTGTACAGCACAGGAACAACTTTACATCTAAAGAGCAGAAACGCAAAGCTCTACTTTGCAAACTAATTCACATACGTGTCGCCTGATCAATTATTATAACAGGAAGAGTGAAAAGTGATATAACCCTAACCCTAACCCCCTAACCCTAACCCTAACCCTAACCCTAACCCTAACCCTAACCCTAACCCCTAACCCTAACCCTAACCCTAACCCTAACCCTAACCCATAACCCTAACCCTAACCCTACCCCTAACACTAACCCCTAACCCTAACCCTAACCCTAACGCCTAACCCTAACCCTAACCCTAACCCTAACCCTAACCCTAACTTGTTCCTCACAGGAACAAGTTTCCAATGAAAGAACGTAAACGCAAAGCACTACTTTGTAAACTGAATCACATGTGTGTCGCTTGCTCAATTAGGAATACAGGAAAACTGAAAAGTGTTATCTCGCACTGTATGGCACAGAAACAAGTTTCCATCAAAAGAAAAGAACCGCAAATCACAACTTTGTAAACTAATTCAAATATGTGTCGCCTGTTCACTTATGACAGGAAAACTGAAAAGTGATATAACGCACTGTACAGCACAGGAACAAGTTTCAAATGAAAGAATAGAAAAGAAAGCACTAATTTGTAAACTAAATCACATGTGTGTTGCTCGCTCAATTAGGAATACAGGAAAACTGAAAAGTGATATATCGCACTGCACTGCACAGGACAAGTTTCCAACGAAAGAACAGAAAGGCAAAGCACTAGTTTGTAAACTAAATCACATGTGTGTCGCTCGCACAATTAGGAATACAGGAAAACTGAAAAGTGTTATTTCGCACTGTACAGCACAAGAACAACTTTACATCTAAAGAGCAGAAACGCAAAGCTCTACTTTGTAAACTAATTCACATACGTGTCGCCTGTTCAATTATTATAACAGGAAAACTGAAAAGTGATATAACCCTAACTCTAACCCCCTAACCCTAACCCTAACCCTAACCCTAACCCTAACCCCTAACCCTAACCCCTAACCCTAACCCTAACCCTACCCTAACCCTAACACTAACCCTAACCCTAACCCTAACTTGTTCCTCACAGGAACAAGTTTCCAATGAAAGAACGTACACGCAAAGCACTACTTTGTAAACTGAATCACATGTGTGTCGCTTGCTCAATTAGGAATACAGGAAAACTGAAAAGTGTTATCTCGCACTGTATGGCACAGAAACAAGTTTCCATCAAAAGAACAGAAACGCAAATCACTACTTTGTAAACCAATTCACATATGTGTCGCCCGTTCAATTATTATAACAGGAAAACTGAAAAGTGATATAACGCACTGTACAGCACAGAAAAAATTTTCCAAGGAAAGAACAGAAACGCAAAGCACAACTTTGTTAACTAATTCTCATACGTGTCGCCTGTTCACTTATTATGACAGGAAAACTGAAAAGTGATATAACGCACTGTACAGGACAGGAACAAGTTTCAAATGACAAAATAGCAAAGAAAGCACTAATTTGTAAACTAAATCACATGTGTGTTGCTCACTCAATTAGGAATACAGGAAAACTGAAAAGTGATATATCGCACTGCACAGCACAGGACAAGTTTCCAACGAAAGAACAGAAAAGCAAAGCACTACTTTTAAATGGAATCACATGTGTGTCGCTCGCTCCATTAGGAATACAGGAAAACTGAAAAGTGTTATCTCGCACTGTACTGCACAGGAACAACTTTACATCTAAAGAGCAGAAACGCCAAGCTCTACTTTGTAAACTAATTCACATACGTGTCGCCTGTTCAATTATTATAACAGGAAAACTGAAAAGTGATATAACCCTATCCCTAACCCCTAACCCTAACCCTAACCCTAACCCTACCCTAACCCTAACAATAACCCTAACTCTAATCCTAACCCCTAACACTAACCCTAACCCTAACCCTAACTTGTTCCTCAAAGGAACAAGTTTCCAATGAAAGAACGTAAACGCAAAGCACTACTTTTAAATGGAATCACATGTGTGTCTCTGGCTCAATTAGGAATACAGGAAAACTGAAAAGTGTTATCTCGCACTATACAGCACAGAAACAAGTTTCCTTCAAAAGAGCAGAAACGCAAAGCTCTACTTTGTAAACTATTTCACATAGGTGTCGCCTGTTCAATTATTATAAGAGGAAAACTGAAAAGTGATACAACCCTAACCCTAACCCTCTAACCCCCTAACCCTAACCCTAACCCTAACCCTAACCCCTAACCCTAACCCTAACTCTAACCCTAACTCGTTCCTCACAGGAACCAGTTTCCAATGAAAGAACGTAAACGCAAAGCACTACTTTGTAAACTGAATCACATGTGTGTCGCTTGCTCAATTAGGAATACAGGAAAACTGAAAAGTGTTATCTCGTACTGTATGGCACAGAAACAAGTTTCCATCAAAAGAAAAGAACCGCAAATCACAACTTTGTAAACTAATTCACATATGTGTTGCCTGTTCACTTATTATGACAGGAAAACTGAAAAGTGATATAACGCACTGTACAGCACAGAAACAATTTTCCAAGGAAAGAACAGAAATGCAAAGCACAACTTTGTAAACTAATTCACATACGTGTCGCCTGATCAATTATTATAACAGGAAAACTGAAAAGTGATATAACCCTAACCCTAACCCCCTAACTCTAACCCTAACCCTAACCCCTAAACCTAACCCTAATCCTAACCCATAACCCTGACCTTAACCCTAACCCTACCCCTAACACTAACCCCTAACCCTAACCCTAACCCAAAACCTAACCCTAACCCTAACTTGTTCCTCAGAGGAACAAGTTTCCAATGAAAGAACGTAAACGCAAAGCACTACTTTGTAAACTGAATCACATGTGTGTCGCTTGCTCAATTAGGAATACAGGAAAACTGAAAAGTGTTATCTCACACTGTATGGCACAGAAACAAGTTTCCATCAAAAGAAAAGAACCGCAAATCACAACTTTGTAAACTAATTCACATATGTGTCGCCTGTTCACTTATTATGACAGGAAAACTGAAAAGTGATATAACACACTGTACAGCACAGGAACAAGTTTCAAATGAAAGAATAGCAAAGAAAGCACTAATTTGTAAACTAAATCACATGTGTGTTGCTCACTCAATTAGGAATACAGGAAAACTGAAAAGTGATATATCGCACTGCACAGCACAGGACAAGTTTCCAACGAAAGAACAGAAAAGCAAAGCACTACTTTTAAATGGAATCACATGTGTGTCGCTCGCTCCATTAGGAATACAGGAAAACTGAAAAGTGTTATCTCGCACTGTACTGCACAGGAACAACTTTACATCTAAAGAGCAGAAACGTAAAGCTCTACTTCGTAAACTATTTCACGTACGTGTCGCCTGTTCAATTATTATAACAGGAAAACTGAAAAGTGATATAACCCTAACCCTAACCCCCTAATCCTAACCCTAACCCTAACCCTAACCCCTAACCCTAACCCTAACCCTAACTCTACCCTAACCCTAACACTAACCCTAACCCTAATCCTAACCCCTAAACCTTACCCTAACCCTAACCCTAACCTAACCCTAACTTGTTCCTCACAGGAAAACGTTTCCAATGAAAGAACGTAAACGCAAAGCACTACTTTGTAAACTGAATCACATGTGTGTCGCTTGCTCAATTAGGAATACAAGAAAACTGAAAAGTGTTGTCTTGCACTGTATGGCACAGAAACAAGTTTCCATCAAAAGAACAGAAACGCAAATCACAACTTTGTAAACCAATTCACATATGTGTCGACCGTTCAATTATTATAACAGGAAAACTGAATAGTGATATAACGCACTGTACAGCACAGGAACAAATTTCCAACGAAAGAACAGAAACGCAAAGCACAACTTTGCAAACTAATTCACATATGTGTCACCTGTTCACTTATTATGACAGGAAAATTGAAAAGTGATATATCACACTGTACAGCACAGAAACAAGTTTCCAACAGAAGAACAGAAACGCAAAGCATTACTTTGTAAACTAAATCACATGTGTGTCGCTCACAGAAGTAGGAATACAGGAAAACTGAAAAGTGTTATATCGCACTGTACAGCACAGGAACAACTTTACATCTAAAGAGCAGAAACGCAAAGCTCTACTTTGCAAACTAATTCACATACGTGTCGCCTGATCAATTATTATAACAGGAAGAGTGAAAAGTGATATAACCCTAACCCTAACCCCCTAACCCTAACCCTAACCCTAACCCTAACCCTAACCCTAACCCTAACCCCTAACCCTAACCCTAACCCTAACCCTAACCCTAACCCATAACCCTAACCCTAACCCTACCCCTAACACTAACCCCTAACCCTAACCCTAACCCTAACGCCTAACCCTAACCCTAACCCTAACCCTAACCCTAACCCTAACTTGTTCCTCACAGGAACAAGTTTCCAATGAAAGAACGTAAACGCAAAGCACTACTTTGTAAACTGAATCACATGTGTGTCGCTTGCTCAATTAGGAATACAGGAAAACTGAAAAGTGTTATCTCGCACTGTATGGCACAGAAACAAGTTTCCATCAAAAGAAAAGAACCGCAAATCACAACTTTGTAAACTAATTCAAATATGTGTCGCCTGTTCACTTATGACAGGAAAACTGAAAAGTGATATAACGCACTGTACAGCACAGGAACAAGTTTCAAATGAAAGAATAGAAAAGAAAGCACTAATTTGTAAACTAAATCACATGTGTGTTGCTCGCTCAATTAGGAATACAGGAAAACTGAAAAGTGATATATCGCACTGCACTGCACAGGACAAGTTTCCAACGAAAGAACAGAAAGGCAAAGCACTAGTTTGTAAACTAAATCACATGTGTGTCGCTCGCACAATTAGGAATACAGGAAAACTGAAAAGTGTTATTTCGCACTGTACAGCACAAGAACAACTTTACATCTAAAGAGCAGAAACGCAAAGCTCTACTTTGTAAACTAATTCACATACGTGTCGCCTGTTCAATTATTATAACAGGAAAACTGAAAAGTGATATAACCCTAACTCTAACCCCCTAACCCTAACCCTAACCCTAACCCTAACCCTAACCCCTAACCCTAACCCCTAACCCTAACCCTAACCCTACCCTAACCCTAACACTAACCCTAACCCTAACCCTAACTTGTTCCTCACAGGAACAAGTTTCCAATGAAAGAACGTACACGCAAAGCACTACTTTGTAAACTGAATCACATGTGTGTCGCTTGCTCAATTAGGAATACAGGAAAACTGAAAAGTGTTATCTCGCACTGTATGGCACAGAAACAAGTTTCCATCAAAAGAACAGAAACGCAAATCACTACTTTGTAAACCAATTCACATATGTGTCGCCCGTTCAATTATTATAACAGGAAAACTGAAAAGTGATATAACGCACTGTACAGCACAGAAAAAATTTTCCAAGGAAAGAACAGAAACGCAAAGCACAACTTTGTTAACTAATTCTCATACGTGTCGCCTGTTCACTTATTATGACAGGAAAACTGAAAAGTGATATAACGCACTGTACAGGACAGGAACAAGATTCAAATGACAAAATAGAAAAGAAAGCACTAATTTGTAAACTAAATCACATGTGTGTTGCTCGCTCAATTAGGAATACAGGAAAACTGAAAAGTGATATATCGCACTGCACTGCACAGGACAAGTTTCCAACGAAAGAACAGAAAGGCAAAGCACTACTTTGTAAACTAAATCACATGTGTGTCGCTCGCACAATTAGGAATACAGGAAAACTGAAAAGTGTTATCTCGCACTGTACAGCACAGGAACAACTTTACATCTAAAGAGCAGAAACGCAAAGCTCTACTTTGTAAACTAATTCACATACGTGTCGCCTGTTCAATTATTATAACAGGAAAACTGAAAAGTGATATAAACCTAACCCTCACCCCCTAACCCTAACCCTAACCCTAACCCTAACCCCTAACCCTAACCCTAACCCTAACCCTACCCTAACCCTATCACTAACCCTAAGCCTAATCCTAACCCCTAACACTAACCCTAACCCTAACCCTAACTTGTTCCTCACAGGAACAAATTTCCAATGAAAGAACGTAAACGCAAAGCACTACTTTGTAAACTGAATCACATGTGTGTCGCTTGCTCAATTAGGAATACAGGAAAACTGAAAAGTGTTATCTCGCACTGTATGGCACAGAAACAAGTTTCCATCAAAAGAACAGAAACGCAAATCACAACTTTGTAAACCAATTCACATATGTGTCGCCCGTTCAATTATTATAACAGGAAAACTGAAAAGTGATATAACGCACTGTACAGCACAGGAACAATTTTCCAAAAAAAGAAAAGAAACGCAAAGCACAACTTTGTAAACTAATTCACATACGTGTCGCCTGTTCACTTATTATGACAGGAAAACTGAAAAGTGATATAACGCACTGTACAGCACAGGAACAACTTTCAAATGAAAGTATAGAAAAGAAAGCACTAATTTGTAAACTAAATCACAAGTGTGTCGCTCGCTCAATTAGGAATACAGGAAAACTGAAAAGTGATATATCGCACTGTACAGCAAAGGAACAAGTTTCCAACGAAAGAACAGAAAAGCAAAGCACTACTTTTAAAAGGAATCACATGTGTGTCTCTCGCTCAATTAGGAATACAGGAAAACTGAAAAGTGTTATCTCGCACTATACAGCACAGAAACAAGTTTCCTTCAAAAGAGCAGAAACGCAAAGCTCTACTTTGTAAACTATTTCACATACGTGTCGCCTGTTCAATTATTATAACAGGAAAACTGAAAAGTGATACAACCCTAACCCTAACCCCCTAACCCTAACCCTAACCCTAACATTAACCCCTAACCCTAACCCTAACCCTAACCCTAACCCTAACCCTTCCCTAACCCTAACACTAACCCTAACCCTAATCCTAACCCCTAACCCTAACCCTAACCCTAACCCTAACTCTAACCCTAACTCGTTCCTCACAGGAACAAGTTTCCAATGAAAGAACGTAAACGCAAAGCACTACTTTGTAAACTGAATCACATGTGTGTCGCTTGCTCAATTAGGAATACAGGAAAACTGAAAAGTGTTATCTCGCACTGTATGGCACAGAAACAAGTTTCCATCAAAAGAAAAGAACCGCAAATCACAACTTTGTAAACTAATTCACATATTTGTCGCCTGTTCACTTATGACAGGAAAACTGAAAAGTGATCTAACGCACTGTACAGCACAGGAACAAGTTTCAAATGAAAGAATAGAAAAGAAAGCACTAATTTGTAAACTAAATCACATGTGTGTTGCTCGCTCAATTAGGAATACAGGAAAACTGAAAAGTGATATATCACACTGCACTGCACAGGACAAGTTTCCAACGAAAGAACAGAAAGGCAAAGCACTACTTTGTAAACTAAATCACATGTGTGTCGCTCGCACAATTAGGAATACAGGAAAACTGAAAAGTGTTATCTCGCACTGTACAGCACAGGAACAACTTTACATCTAAAGAGCAGAAACGCAAAGCTCTACTTTGTAAACTAATTCACATACGTGTCGCCTGTTCAATTATTATAACAGGAAAACTGAAAAGTGATATAACCCTAACCCTAACCCCCTAACCCTAACCCTAACCCTAACCCTAACCCTAACCCTAACCCCTAACCCTAACCCCTAACCCTAACCCTAACCCTACCCTAACCCTAACACTAACCCTAACCCTAATCCTAACCCCTAACACTAACCCTAACCCTAATCCTAACTTGTTCCTCACAGGAACAAGTTTCCAATGAAAGAACGTAAACGCAAAGCACTACTTTGTAAACTGAATCACATGTGTGTCGCTTGCTCAATTAGGAATACAGGAAAACTGAAAAGTGTTTTCTCGCACTATCTGGCACAGAAACAAGTTTCCATCAAAAGAACAGAAACGCAAATCACAACTTTGTAAACCAATTCACATATGTGTCGCCCGTTCAATTAGTATAACAGGAAAACTGAAAAGTGATATAACGCACTGTACAGCACAGAAAAAATTTTCCAAGGAAAGAACAGAAACGCAAAGCACAACTTTGTAAACTAATTCTCATACGTGTCGCCTGTTCACTTATTATGACAGGAAAACTGAAAAGTGATATAACGCACTGTACAGGACAGGATCAAGTTTCAAATGCAAAAATAGAAAAGAAAGCACTAATTTGTAAACTAAATCACATGTGTGTTGCTCGCTCAATTAGGAATACAGGAAAACTGAAAAGTGATATATCGCACTGCACTGCACAGGACAAGTTTCCAACGAAAGAACAGAAAGGCAAAGCACTACTTTGTAAACTAAATCACATGTGTGTCGCTCGCACAATTAGGAATACAGGAAAACTGAAAAGTGTTATCTCGCACTGTACAGCACAGGAACAACTTTACATCTAAAGAGCAGAAACGCAAAGCTCTACTTTGTAAACTAATTCACATACGTGTCGCCTGTTCAATTATTATAACAGGAAAACTGAAAAGTGATATAAACCTAACCCTCAACCCCTAACCCTAACCCTAACCCTAACCCTAACCCTAACCCCTAATCCTAACCCTATCCCTAACCCTACCCTAACCCTATCACTAACCCTAAGCCTAATCCTAACCCCTAACACTAACCCTAACCCTAACCCTAACTTGTTCCTCACAGGAACAAGTTTCCAATGAAAGAACGTAAACGCAAAGCACTACTTTGTAAACTGAATCACATGTGTGTCGCTTGCTCAATTAGGAATACAGGAAAACTGAAAAGTGTTATCTCGCACTGTATGGCACAGAAACAAGTTTCCATCAAAAGAACAGAAACGCAAATCACAACTTTGTAAACCAATTCACATATGTGTCGCCCGTTCATTTATTATAACAGGAAAACTGAAAAGTGATATAACGCACTGTACAGCACAGAAAAAATTTTCCAAGGAAAGAACAGAAACGCAAAGCACAACTTTGTAAACTAATTCTCATACGTGTCGCCAGTTCACTTATTATGACAGGAAAACTGAAAAGTGATATAACGCACTGTACAACACAGGAACAAGTTTCAAATGAAAGTATAGAAAAGAAAGCACTAATTTGTAAACTAAATCACATGTGTGTTGCTCGCTCAATTAGGAATACAGGAAAATTGAAAAGTGATATATCACACTGCACTGCACAGGACAAGTTTCCAACGAAAGAACAGAAACGCAAAGCATTACTTTGTAAACTAAATCACATGTGTGTCGCTCGCACAATTAGGAATACAGGAAAACTGAAAAGTGTTATCTCGCACTGTACAGCACAGGAACAACTTTACATCTAAAGAGCAGAAACGCAAAGCTCTACTTTGTAAACTAATTCACATACGTGTCGCCTGTTCAATTATAATAGGAAAACTGAAAAGTGGTATAACCCTAACCCTAACACTAACCCCTAACCCTAACACTAACCCTAACCCTAACCCCTAACCCTAACCCTAACCCTAACCCTACCCTAACCCTAACACTAACCCTAACCCTAATCCTAACCCCTAACCCTAACCCTAACCCTAACCCTAACTCTAACCCTAACTCGTTCCTCACAGGAACAAGTTTCCAATGAAAGAACGTAAACGCAAAGCACTACTTTGTAAACTGAATCACATGTGTGTCGCTTGCTCAATTAGGAATACAGGAAAACTGAAAAGTGTTATCTCGCACTGTATGGCACAGAAACAAGTTTCCATCAAAAGAAAAGAACCGCAAATCACAACTTTGTAAACTAATTCACATATGTGTCGCCTGTTCACTTATGACAGGAAAACTGAAAAGTGATATAACGCACTGTACAGCACAGGAACAAGTTTCAAATGAAAGAATAGAAAAGAAAGCACTAATTTGTAAACTAAATCACATGTGTGTTGCTCGCTCAATTAGGAATACAGGAAAACTGAAAAGTGATATATCGCACTGCACTGCACAGGACAAGTTTCCAACGAAAGAACAGAAAGGCAAAGCACTACTTTGTAAACTAAATCACATGTGTGTCGCTCGCACAAATAGGAATACAGGAAAACTGAAAAGTGTTATCTCGCACTGTACAGCACAGGAACAACTTTACATCTAAAGAGCAGAAACGCAAAGCTCTACTTTGTAAACTAATTCACATACGTGTCGCCTGTTCAATTATTATAACAGGAAAACTGAAAAGTGATATAAACCTAACCCTCACCCCCTAACCCTAACCCTAACCCTAACCCTAACCCCTAACCCTAACCCTAACCCTAACCCTACCCTAACCCTATCACTAACCCTAAGCCTAATCCTAACCACTAACACTAACCCTAACCCTAACCCTAACTTGTTCCTCACAGGAACAAATTTCCAATGAAAGAACGTAAACGCAAAGCACTACTTTGTAAACTGAATCACATGTGTGTCGCTTGCTCAATTAGGAATACAGGAAAACTGAAAAGTGTTATCTCGCACTGTATGGCACAGAAACAAGTTTCCATCAAAAGAACAGAAACACAAATCACAACTTTGTAAACCAATTCACATATGTGTCGCCCGTTCAATTATTATAACAGGAAAACTGAAAAGTGATATAACGCACTGTACAGCACAGGAACAATTTTCCAAAAAAAGAAAAGAAACGCAAAGCACAACTTTGTAAACTAATTCACATACGTGTCGCCTGTTCACTTATTATGACAGGAAAACTGAAAAGTGATATAACGCACTGTACAGCACAGGAACAACTTTCAAATGAAAGTATAGAAAAGAAAGCACTAATTTGAAAACTAAATCACAAGTGTGTCGCTCGCTCAATTAGGAATACAGGAAAACTGAAAAGTGATATATCGCACTGTACAGCAAAGGAACAAGTTTCCAACGAAAGAACAGAAAAGCAAAGCACTACTTTTAAAAGGAATCACATGTGTGTCTCTCGCTCAATTAGGAATACAGGAAAACTGAAAAGTGTTATCTCGCACTATACAGCACAGAAACAAGTTTCCTTCAAAAGAGCAGAAACGCAAAGCTCTACTTTGTAAACTATTTCACATACGTGTCGCCTGTTCAATTATTATAACAGGAAAACTGAAAAGTGATACAACCCTAACCCTAACCCCCTAACCCTAACCCTAACCCTAACATTAACCCCTAACCCTAACCCTAACCCTAACCCTAACCCTACCCTAACCCTAACACTAACCCTAACCCTAATCCTAACCCCTAACCCTAACCCTAACCCTAACCCTAACTCTAACCCTAACTCGTTCCTCACAGGAACAAGTTTCCAATGAAAGAACGTAAACGCAAAGCACTACTTTGTATACTGAATCACATGTGTGTCGCTTGCTCAATTAGGAATACAGGAAAACTGAAAAGTGTTATCTCGAACTGTATGACACAGAAACAAGTTTCCATCAAAAGAAAAGAACCTCAAATCACAACTTTGTAAACTAATTCACATATGTGTCACCTGTTCACTTATTATGACAGGAAAACTGAAAAGTGATATAACGCACTGTACAGCACAGAAACAATTTTCCAAGGAAAGAACAGAAACGCAAAGCACAACTTTGTTAACTAATTCTCATACGTGTCGCCTGTTCACTTATTATGACAGGAAAACTGAAAAGTGATATAACGCACTGTACAGCACAGGAACAACTTTCAAATGAAAGAGTAGAAAAGAAAGCACTAATTTGTAAACTTAATCACATGTGTGTTGCTCGCTCAATTAGGAATATAGGAAAACTGAAAAGTGATATATCGCACTGCACTGCACAGGACAAGTTTCCAACGAAAGAACAGAAAGGCAAAGCACTACTTTGTAAACTAAATCACATGTGTGTCGCTCGCACAATTAGGAATACAGGAAAACTGAAAAGTGTTATCTCGCACTGTACAGCACAGGAACAACTTTACATCTTAAGAGCAGAAACACAAACCTCTACTTTGTAAACTAGTTCACATACGTGTCGCCTGTTCAATTATTGTAACAAGAAAACTGAAAAGTGATACAACCCTAACCCTAACCCCCTAACCCTAACCCTAACCCTAACTCTAACCCTAACTCGTTCCTCACAGGAACAAGTTTCCAATGAAAGAACGTAAACGCAAAGCACTACTTTGTAAACTGAATCACATGTGTGTCGCTTGCTCAATTAGGAATACAGGAAAACTGAAAAGTGTTATCTCGCACTGTATGGCACAGAAACAAGTTTCCATCAAAAGAAAAGAACCGCAAATCACAACTTTGTAAACTAATTCACATATGAGTCGCCTGTTCACTTATTATGACAGGAAAACTGAAAAGTGATATAACGCACTGTACAGCACAGGGACAACTTTCAAATGAAAGAATAGAAAAGAAAGCACTAATTTGTGAACTAAATCACATGTGTGTTGCTCGCTCAATTAGGAATACAGGAAAACTGAAAAGTGATATATCGCACTGCACTGCACAGGACAAGTTTCCAACGAAAGAACAGAAAGGCAAAGCACTACTTTGTAAACTAAATCACATGTGTGTCGCTCGCACAATTAGGAATACAGGAAAACTGAAAAGTGTTATCTCGCACTGTACAGCACAGGAACAACTTTACATCTAAAGAGCAGAAACGCAAAGCTCTACTTTGTAAACTATTTCACATACGTGTCGCCTGTTCAATTATTATAACAGGAAAACTGAAAAGTGATACAACCCTAACCCTAACCCCCTAACCCTAACCCTAACCCTAACCCTAACCCCTAACCCTAACCCTAACCCTAACCCTAACCCTACCCTAACCCTAACACTAACCCTAACCCTAATCCTAACCCCTAACCCTAACCCTAACCCTAACCCTAACTTGTTCCTCACAGGAACAAGTTTCCAATGAAAGAACATAAACGCAAATCACTACTTTGTAAACTGAATCACATGTGTGTCGCTTGCTCAATTAGGAATACAGGAAAACTGAAAAGTGTTATCTCGCACTGTATGGCACAGAAACAAGTTTCCATCAAAAGAACAGAAACGCAAATCACAACTTTGTAAACCAATTCACATATGTGTCGCCCGTTCAATTATTATAACAGGAAAACTGAAAAGTGATATAACGCACTGTACAGCACAGGAACAATTTTCCAAGGAAAGAAAAGAAACGCAAAGCACAACTTTGTAAACTAATTCACATACATGTCGCCTGTTCACTTATTGTGACAGGAAAACTGAAAAGTGATATAACGCACTGTACAGCACAGGAACAACTTTCAAATGAAAGTATAGAAAAGAAAGCACTAATTTGTAAACTAAATCACAAGTGTGTCGCTCGCTCAATTAGGAATACAGGAAAACTGAAAAGTGATATATCGCACTGTACAGCAAAGGAACAAGTTTCCAACGAAAGAACAGAAAAGCAAAGCACTACTTTTAAATGGAATCACATGTGTGTCTCTCGCTCAATTAGGAATACAGGAAAACTGAAAAGTGTTATCTCGCACTATTACAGCACAGAAACAAGTTTCCTTCAAAAGAGCAGAAACGCAAAGCTCTACTTTGTAAACTATTTCACATACGTGTCGCCTGTTCAATTATTATAACAGGAAAACTGAAAAGTGATACAACCCTAACCCTAACCCTAACCCTAACCCTAACCCCTAACCCTAACCCTAACCCTAACCCTACCCTAACCCTAACCCTAACCCTAACCCTACCCTAACCCTAACACTAACCCTAAACCTAATCCTAACCCCTAACCCTAACCCTAACCCTAACCCTTACTCTAACCCTAACTCGTTCCTCACAGGAACAAGTTTCCAATGAAAGAACGTAAACGCAAAGCACTACTTTGTAAACTGAATCACATGTATGTCGCTTCCTCAATTAGGAATACAGGAAAACTGTAAAGTGATATATCGCACTGCACTGCACAGGACAAGTTTCCAATGAAAGAACAGAAAGGCAAAGCACTACTTTGTAAACTAAATCACATGTGTGTCGCTCGCACAATTAGGAATACAGGAAAACTGAAAAGTGTTATCTCGCACTGTACAGCACAGGAACAACTTTACATCTTAAGAGCAGAAACGCAAAGCTCTACTTTGTAAACTATTTCACATACGTGTCGCCTGTTCAATTATTATAACAGGAAAACTGAAAAGTGATACAACCCTAACCCTAACCCCCTAACCCTAACCCTAACCCTAACCCCTAACCATAACCCTAACCCTAACCCTAACCCTACCCTAACACTAACACTAACCCTAACCCTAATCCTAACCCCTAACCCTAACCCTAACCCTAACCCTAACCCTAACTCAAACCCTAACTCGTTCCTCACAGGAACAAGTTTCCAATGAAAGAACGTAAACGCAAAGCACTACTTTGTAAACTGAATCACATGTGTGTCGCTTGCTCAATTAGGAATACAGGAAAACTGAAAAGTGTTATCTCGCACTGTATGGCACAGAAACAAGTTTCCATCAAAAAAAAAGAACCGCAAATCACAACTTTGTAAACTAATTCACATATGTGTCGCCTGTTCACTTATTATGACAGGAAAACTGAAAAGTGATATAACGCACTGTACAGCACAGGAACAAGTTTCAAATGAAAGAATAGAAAAGAAAGCACTAATTTGTAAACTAAATCACATGTGTGTTGCTCGCTCAATTAGGACTACAGGAAAACTGAAAAGTGATATATCGCACTGCACTGCACAGGACAAGTTTCCAACGAAAGAACAGAAACGCAAAGCACTACTTTGTAAACTAAATCACATGTGTGTCGCTCGCACAATTAGGAATACAGGAAAACTGAAAAGTGTTATCTCGCTCTGTACAGCACAGGAACAACTTTACATCTAAAGAGCAGAAACGCAAAGCTCTACTTTGTAAACTAATTCACATACGTGACGCCTGTTCAATTATTATAACAGGAAAACTGAAAAGTGATATAACCCTAACCCTAACCCCCAGACCCTAACCCTAACCCTAACCCTAACCCCTAACCCTAACCCCTAACCCTAACCCTAACCCTACCCTAACCCTAACACTAACCCTAACCCTAATCCTAACCCCTAACCCTAACCCTAACCCTAACCCTAACCCTTACTCTAACCCTAACTCGTTCCTCACAGGAACAAGTTTCCAATGAAAGAACGTAAACGCAAAGCACTACTTTGTAAACTGAATCACATGTATGTCGCTTGCTCAATTAGGAATACAGGAAAACTGAAAAGTGATATATCGCACTGTACAGCAAAGGAACAAGTTTCCAACGAAAGAACAGAAAAGCAAAGCACTACTTTTAAATGGAATCACATGTGTGTCTCTCGCTCAAGTAGGAATACAGGAAAACTGAAAAGTGTTATCTCGCACTATTACAGCACAGAAACAAGTTTCCTTCAAAAGAGCAGAAACGCAAAGCTCTACTTTGTAAACTATTTCACATACGTGTCGCCTGTTCAATTATTATAACAGGAAAACTGAAAAGTGATACAGCCCTAACCCTAACCCCCTAACCCTAACCCTAACCCTAACCCTAACCCCTAACCCTAACCCTAACCCTAACCCTACCCTAACCCTAACCCTAACCCTAAACCTACCCTAACCCTAACACTAACCCTAACCCTAATCCTAACCCCTAACCCTAACCCTAACCCTAACCCTTACTCTAACCCTAACTCGTTCCTCACAGGAACAAGTTTCCAATGAAAGAACGTAAACGCAAAGCACTACTTTGTAAACTGAATCACATGTATGTCGCTTGCTCAATTAGGAATACAGGAAAACTGAAAAGTGATATAACGCACTGTACAGCACAGAAAGAATTTTCCAAGGAAAGAACAGAAACGCAAAGCACAACTTTGTAAACTAATCACATACGTGTCGCCTGTTCACTTATTATGACAGGAAAACTGAAAAGTGATATAACGCACTGTACAGCACAGGAACAACTTCAAATGAAAGAGTAGAAAAGAAAGCACTAATTTGTAAACTAAATCACAAGTGTGTCGCTTGCTCAATTAGGAATACAGGAAAACTGAAAAGTGATATATCGCACTGTACAGCAAAGGAACAAGTTTCCAACGAAAGAACAGAAAATCAAAGCACTACTTTTAAATGGAATCACATGTGTGTCGCTCGCACAATTAGGAATACAGGAAAACTGAAAAGTGTTATCTCGCACTGTACTGCACAGGAACAACTTTACATCTAAAGAGCAGAAACGCAAAGCTCTACTTTGTAAACTAATTCACATACGTGTCGCCTGTTCAATTATAATAGGAAAACAGAAAAGTGGTATAACCCTAACCCTAACACTAACCCCTAACCCTAACCCTAACCCTAATCCTAACCACTACCCCTAACCCTAACCCTAACCCTAACCCTAACCCTACCCTAACCCTAACCCTAACCCTAACCCATAACCCTAACCCTAACCCTAACGCTACCGCTAACCTTAACCCCTAACCCTAACCCTAACCCTAACCCTAACCCCTAACCCTAACCCTAACCCTAACCCTAACTTTTTCCTCACAGGAACAAGTTTCCAATGAAAGAACGTAAACGCAAAGCACTACTTTGTAAACTGAATCACATGTGTGTCGCTTGCTCAATTAGGAATACAGGAAAACTGAAAAGTGTTATCTCGCACTGTATGGCACAGAAACAAGTTTCCATCAAAAGAAAAGAACCGCAAATCACAACTTTGTAAACTAATTCACATATGTGTCGCCTGTTCACTTATTATGACAGGAAAACTGAAAAGTGATATAACGCACTGTACAGCACAGGAACAAGTTTCAAATGAAAGAATAGAAAAGAAAGCACTAATTTGTAAACTAAATCACATGTGTGTTGCTCGCTCAATTAGGAATACAGGAAAACTGAAAAGTGATATATCGCACTGCACTGCACAGGACAAGTTTCCAACGAAAGAACAGAAACGCAAAGCACTACTTTGTAAACTAAATCACATGTGTGTCGCTCGCACAATTAGGAATACAGGAAAACTGAAAAGTGTTATCTCGCACTGTACAGCACAGGAACAACTTTACATCTAAAGAGCTGAAACGCAAAGCTCTACTTTGTAAACTAATTCACATACGTGTCGCCTATTCAATTATTATAACAGGAAAACTGAAAAGTGATATAACCCTAAACCTAACCCCCTAACCCTAACCCTAACCCTAACTCTAACCCCTAACCCTAACCCTAACCCTAACCCTACCCTAACCCTAACACTAACCCTAACCCTAATCCTAACCCCTAACCCTAACCCTAACCCTAACCCTAACTTGTTCCTCACAGAAACAAGTTTCCAATGAAAGACCATAAACGCAAAGCACTATTTTGTAAACTGAATCACAAGTGTGTCGCTTGCTCAATTAGGAATACAGGAAAACTGAAAAGTGTTATCTCGCACTGAAACACGTTTCCATCAAAAGAACAGAAACGCAAATCACAACTTTGTAAAGCAATTCACATATGTGTCGCCCGTTCAATTATTATAACAGGAAAACTGAAAAGTGATATAACGCACTGTACAGCACAGGAACAATTTTCCAAGGAAAGAACAGAAACGCAAAGAACAACTTTGTAAACTAATTCACATACGTGTCGCCTGTTCACTTATTATGACAGGAAAACTGAAAAGTGATATAATGCACTGTACAGCACAGGAACAACTTTCAAATGAAAGTATAGAAAAGAAAGCACTAATTTGTAAACTAAATCACAAGTGTGTCGCTCGCTCAATTAGGAATACAGGAAAACTGAAAAGTGATATATCGCACTGTACAGCAAAGGAACAAGTTTCCAACGAAAGAACAGAAAAGCAAAGCACTACTTTAAATGGAATCAAATGTGTGTCTCTCGCTCAATTAGGAATACAGGAAAACTGAAAAGTGTTATCTCGCACTGTACAGCACAGAAACAAGTTTCCTTCAAAAGAGCAGAAACGCAAAGCTCTACTTTGTAAACTATTTCACATACGTGTCGCCTGTTCAATTATTATAACAGGAAAACTGAAAAGTGATACAACCCTAACCCTAACCCCTAACCCTAACCCTAACCCTAACCCTACCGTAACCCTAACCCTAACCCTAACCCTACCCTAACCCTAACACTAACCCTAACCCTAATCCTAACCCCTAACCCTAACCCTAACCCTAACCCTAACTCTAACCCTAACTCGTTCCTCACAGGAACAAGTTTCCAATGAAAGAACGTAAATGCAAAGCACTACATTGTAAACTGAATCACATGTATGTCGCTTGCTCAATTAGGAATACAGGAAAACTGAAAAGTGATATAACGCACTGTACTGCACAGAAACAATTTTCCAAGGAAAGAACAGAAACGCAAAGCACAACTTTGTAAACTAATTCACATACGTGTCGCCTGTTCACTTATTATGACAGGAAAACTGAAAAGTGATATAACGCACTGTACAGCACAGGAACAACTTTCAAATGAAAGAGTAGAAAAGAAAGAACTAATTTGTAAACTAAATCACAAGTGTGTCGCTTGCTCAATTAGGAATACAGGAAAACTGAAAAGTGATATATCGCACTGTACAGCAAAGGAACAAGTTTCCAACGAAAGAACAGAAAAACAAAGCACTACTTTTAAATGGAATCACATGTGTGTCGCTCGCACAATTAGGAATACAGGAAAACTGAAAAGTGATATATCGCACTGCACTGCACAGGACAAGATTCCAACGAAAGAACAGAAACGCAAAGCACTACTTTGTAAACTAAATCACATGTGTGTCGCTCGCACAATTAGGAATACAGGAAAACTGAAAAGTGTTATCTCGCACTGTACAGCACAGGAACAACTTTACATCTAAAGAGCAGAAACGCAAAGCTCTAATTTGTAAACTAATTCACATACGTGTCGCCTGTTCAATTATTATAACAGGAAAACTGAAAAGTGATATAACCCTAACCCTAACACCCTAACCCTAACCCTAACCCTAACCCTAACTCTAACCCCTAACCCTAACCCTAACCCTAACCCTACCCTAACCCTAACACTAACCCTAACCCTAATCCTAACCCCTAACCCTAACCCTAACCCTAACCCTAACCCTTACTCTAACCCTAACTCGTTCCTCACAGGAACAAGTTTCCAATGAAAGAACGTAAACGCAAAGCACTACTTTGTAAACTGAATCACATGTATGTCGCTTGCTCAATTAGGAATACAGGAAAACTGAAAAGTGATATATCGCACTGTACAGCAAAGGAACAAGTTTCCAACGAAAGAACAGAAAAGCAAAGCACTACTTTTAAATGGAATCACATGTGTGTCTCTCGCTCAAGTAGGAATACAGGAAAACTGAAAAGTGTTATCTCGCACTATTACAGCACAGAAACAAGTTTCCTTCAAAAGAGCAGAAACGCAAAGCTCTACTTTGTAAACTATTTCACATACGTGTCGCCTGTTCAATTATTATAACAGGAAAACTGAAAAGTGATACAGCCCTAACCCTAACCCCCTAACCCTAACCCTAACCCTAACCCTAACCCCTAACCCTAACCCTAACCCTAACCCTACCCTAACCCTAACCCTAACCCTAAACCTACCCTAACCCTAACACTAACCCTAACCCTAATCCTAACCCCTAACCCTAACCCTAACCCTAACCCTTACTCTAACCCTAACTCGTTCCTCACAGGAACAAGTTTCCAATGAAAGAACGTAAACGCAAAGCACTACTTTGTAAACTGAATCACATGTATGTCGCTTGCTCAATTAGGAATACAGGAAAACTGAAAAGTGATATAACGCACTGTACAGCACAGAAAGAATTTTCCAAGAAAAGAACAGAAACGCAAAGCACAACTTTGTAAACTAATCACATACGTGTCGCCTGTTCACTTATTATGACAGGAAAACTGAAAAGTGATATAACGCACTGTACAGCACAGGAACAACTTCAAATGAAAGAGTAGAAAAGAAAGCACTAATTTGTAAACTAAATCACAAGTGTGTCGCTTGCTCAATTAGGAATACAGGAAAACTGAAAAGTGATATATCGCACTGTACAGCAAAGGAACAAGTTTCCAACGAAAGAACAGAAAATCAAAGCACTACTTTTAAATGGAATCACATGTGTGTCGCTCGCACAATTAGGAATACAGGAAAACTGAAAAGTGTTATCTCGCACTGTACTGCACAGGAACAACTTTACATCTAAAGAGCAGAAACGCAAAGCTCTACTTTGTAAACTAATTCACATACGTGTCGCCTGTTCAATTATAATAGGAAAACAGAAAAGTGGTATAACCCTAACCCTAACACTAACCCCTAACCCTAACCCTAACCCTAATCCTAACCACTACCCCTAACCCTAACCCTAACCCTAACCCTAACCCTACCCTAACCCTAACCCTAACCCTAACCCATAACCCTAACCCTAACCCTAACGCTACCGCTAACCTTAACCCCTAACCCTAACCCTAACCCTAACCCTAACCCCTAACCCTAACCCTAACCCTAACCCTAACTTTTTCCTCACAGGAACAAGTTTCCAATGAAAGAACGTAAACGCAAAGCACTACTTTGTAAACTGAATCACATGTGTGTCGCTTGCTCAATTAGGAATACAGGAAAACTGAAAAGTGTTATCTCGCACTGTATGGCACAGAAACAAGTTTCCATCAAAAGAAAAGAACCGCAAATCACAACTTTGTAAACTAATTCACATATGTGTCGCCTGTTCACTTATTATGACAGGAAAACTGAAAAGTGATATAACGCACTGTACAGCACAGGAACAAGTTTCAAATGAAAGAATAGAAAAGAAAGCACTAATTTGTAAACTAAATCACATGTGTGTTGCTCGCTCAATTAGGAATACAGGAAAACTGAAAAGTGATATATCGCACTGCACTGCACAGGACAAGTTTCCAACGAAAGAACAGAAACGCAAAGCACTACTTTGTAAACTAAATCACATGTGTGTCGCTCGCACAATTAGGAATACAGGAAAACTGAAAAGTGTTATCTCGCACTGTACAGCACAGGAACAACTTTACATCTAAAGAGCTGAAACGCAAAGCTCTACTTTGTAAACTAATTCACATACGTGTCGCCTATTCAATTATTATAACAGGAAAACTGAAAAGTGATATAACCCTAAACCTAACCCCCTAACCCTAACCCTAACCCTAACTCTAACCCCTAACCCTAACCCTAACCCTAACCCTACCCTAACCCTAACACTAACCCTAACCCTAATCCTAACCCCTAACCCTAACCCTAACCCTAACCCTAACTTGTTCCTCACAGAAACAAGTTTCCAATGAAAGACCATAAACGCAAAGCACTATTTTGTAAACTGAATCACAAGTGTGTCGCTTGCTCAATTAGGAATACAGGAAAACTGAAAAGTGTTATCTCGCACTGAAACACGTTTCCATCAAAAGAACAGAAACGCAAATCACAACTTTGTAAAGCAATTCACATATGTGTCGCCCGTTCAATTATTATAACAGGAAAACTGAAAAGTGATATAACGCACTGTACAGCACAGGAACAATTTTCCAAGGAAAGAACAGAAACGCAAAGAACAACTTTGTAAACTAATTCACATACGTGTCGCCTGTTCACTTATTATGACAGGAAAACTGAAAAGTGGTATAATGCACTGTACAGCACAGGAACAACTTTCAAATGAAAGTATAGAAAAGAAAGCACTAATTTGTAAACTAAATCACAAGTGTGTCGCTCGCTCAATTAGGAATACAGGAAAACTGAAAAGTGATATATCGCACTGTACAGCAAAGGAACAAGTTTCCAACGAAAGAACAGAAAAGCAAAGCACTACTTTAAATGGAATCACATGTGTGTCTCTCGCTCAATTAGGAATACAGGAAAACTGAAAAGTGTTATCTCGCACTGTACAGCACAGAAACAAGTTTCCTTCAAAAGAGCAGAAACGCAAAGCTCTACTTTGTAAACTATTTCACATACGTGTCGCCTGTTCAATTATTATAACAGGAAAACTGAAAAGTGATACAACCCTAACCCTAACCCCTAACCCTAACCCTAACCCTAACCCTACCGTAACCCTAACCCTAACCCTAACCCTACCCTAACCCTAACACTAACCCTAACCCTAATCCTAACCCCTAACCCTAACCCTAACCCTAACCCTAACTCTAACCCTAACTCGTTCCTCACAGGAACAAGTTTCCAATGAAAGAACGTAAATGCAAAGCACTACATTGTAAACTGAATCACATGTATGTCGCTTGCTCAATTAGGAATACAGGAAAACTGAAAAGTGATATAACGCACTGTACTGCACAGAAACAATTTTCCAAGGAAAGAACAGAAACGCAAAGCACAACTTTGTAAACTAATTCACATACGTGTCGCCTGTTCACTTATTATGACAGGAAAACTGAAAAGTGATATAACGCACTGTACAGCACAGGAACAACTTTCAAATGAAAGAGTAGAAAAGAAAGAACTAATTTGTAAACTAAATCACAAGTGTGTCGCTTGCTCAATTAGGAATACAGGAAAACTGAAAAGTGATATATCGCACTGTACAGCAAAGGAACAAGTTTCCAACGAAAGAACAGAAAAACAAAGCACTACTTTTAAATGGAATCACATGTGTGTCGCTCGCACAATTAGGAATACAGGAAAACTGAAAAGTGATATATCGCACTGCACTGCACAGGACAAGATTCCAACGAAAGAACAGAAACGCAAAGCACTACTTTGTAAACTAAATCACATGTGTGTCGCTCGCACAATTAGGAATACAGGAAAACTGAAAAGTGTTATCTCGCACTGTACAGCACAGGAACAACTTTACATCTAAAGAGCAGAAACGCAAAGCTCTAATTTGTAAACTAATTCACATACGTGTCGCCTGTTCAATTATTATAACAGGAAAACTGAAAATTGATATAACCCTAACCCTAACACCCTAACCCTAACCCTAACCCTAACCCTAACTCTAACCCCTAACCCTAACCCTAACCCTAACCCTACCCTAACCCTAACACTAACCCTAACCCTAATCCTAAACCCTAACCCTAACCCTAACCCTAACCCTAACTTGTTCCTCACAGGAACAAGTTTCCAATGAAAGAACATAAACGCAAAGCACTACTTTGTAAACTGAATCACATGTGTGTCGCTTGCTCAATTAGGAATACAGGAAAACTGAAAAGTGTTATCTCGCACTGTATGGCACAGAAACAAGTTTCCATCAAAAGAACAGAAACGCAAATCACAACTTTGTAAACCAATTCACATATGTGTCGCCCGTTCAATTATTATAACAGGAAAACTGAAAAGTGATATAACGCACTGTACAGCACAGGAACAATTTTCCAAGGAAAGAAAAGAAACGCAAAGCACAACTTTGTAAACTAATTCACATACGTGTCGCCTGTTCACTTATTATGACAGGAAAACTGAAAAGTGATATAACGCACTGTACAGCACAGGAACAACTTTCAAATGAAAGTATAGAAAAGAAAGCACTAATTTGTAAACTAAATCACAAGTGTGTCGCTCGCTCAATTAGGAATACAGGAAAACTGAAAAGTGATATATCGCACTGTACAGCAAAGGAACAAGTTTCCAACGAAAGAACAGAAAAGCAAAGCACTACTTTTAAATGGAATCACATGTGTGTCTCTCGCTCAATTAGGAATACAGGAAAACTGAAAAGTGTTATCTCGCACTATACAGCACAGAAACAAGTTTCCTTCAAAAGAGCAGAAACGCAAAGGTCTACTTTGTAAACTATTTCACATACGTGTCGCCTGTTCAATTATTATAACAGGAAAACTGAAAAGTGATACAACCCTAACCCTAACCCCCTAACCCTAACCCTAACCCCTAACCCTAACCCTAACCCTAACCCTACCGTAACCCTAACCCTAACCCTAACCCTACCCTAACCCTAACACTAACCCTAACCCTAATCCTAACCCCTAACCCTAACCCTAACCCTAACCCTAACTCTAACCCTAACTCGTTCCTCACAGGAACAAGTTTCCAATGAAAGAACGTAAACGCAAAGCACTACTTTGTAAACGGAATCACATGTATGTCGCTTGCTCAATTAGGAATACAGGAAAACTGAAAAGTGATATAACGCACTGTACAGCACAGAAACAATTTTCCAAGGAAAGAACAGAAACGCAAAGCACAACTTTGTAAACTAATTCACATACGTGTCGCCTGTTCACTTATTATGACAGGAAAACTGAAAAGTGATATAACGCACTGTACAGCACAGGAACAACTTTCAAATGAAAGTATAGAAAAGAAAGCACTAATTTGTAAACTAAATCACAAGTGTGTCGCTCGCTCAATTAGGAATACAGGAAAACTGAAAAGTGATATATCGCACTGTACAGCAAAGGAACAAGTTTCCAACGAAAGAACAGAAAAGCAAAGCACTACTTTTAAATGGAATCACATGTGTGTCTCTCGCTCAATTAGGAATACAGGAAAGCTGAAAAGTGTTATCTCGCACTGTACAGCACAGAAACAAGTTTCCTTCAAAAGAGCAGAAACGCAAAGCTCTACTTTGTAAACTATTTCACATACGTGTCGCCTGTTCAATTATTATAACAGGAAAACTGAAAAGTGATACAACCCTAACCCTAACCCCTAACCCTAACCCTAACCCTAACCCTACCGTAACCCTAACCCTAACCCTAACCCTACCCTAACCCTAACACTAACCCTAACCCTAATCCTAACCCCTAACCCTAACCCTAACCCTAACCCTAACCCCTAACCCTAACCCTAACCCTAACCCTAACTTTTTCCTCACAGGAACAAGTTTCCAATGAAAGAACGTAAACGCAAAGCACTACTTTGTAAACTGAATCACATGTGTGTCGCTTGCTCAATTAGGAATACAGGAAAACTGAAAAGTGTTATCTCGCACTGTATGGCACAGAAACAAGTTTCCATCAAAAGAAAAGAACCGCAAATCACAACTTTGTAAACTAATTCACATATGTGTCGCCTGTTCACTTATTATGACAGGAAAACTGAAAAGTGATATAACGCACTGTACAGCACAGGAACAAGTTTCAAATGAAAGAATAGAAAAGAAAGCACTAATTTGTAAATTAAATCACAAGTGTGTTGCTCGCTCAATTAGGAATACAGGAAAACTGAAAAGTGATATATCGCACTGCACTGCACAGGACAAGTTTCCAACGAAAGAACAGAAACGCAAAGCACTACTTTGTAAACTAAATCACATGTGTGTCGCTCGCACAATTAGGAATACAGGAAAACTGAAAAGTGTTATCTCGCACTGTACAGCACAGGAACAACTTTACATCTAAAGAGCTGAAACGCAAAGCTCTACTTTGTAAACTAATTCACATACGTGTCGCCTGTTCAATTATTATAACAGGAAAACTGAAATGTGATATAACCCTAAACCTAACCCCCTAACCCTAACCCTAACCCTAACTCTAACCCCTAACCCTAACCCTAACCCTAACCCTACCCTAACCCTAACACTAACCCTAACCCTAATCCTAACCCCTAACCCTAACCCTAACCCTAACCCTAACTTGTTCCTCACAGAAACAAGTTTCCAATGAAAGACCATAAACGCAAAGCACTACTTTGTAAACTGAATCACAAGTGTGTCGCTTGCTCAATTAGGAATACAGGAAAACTGAAAAGTGTTATCTCGCACTGAAACACGTTTCCATCAAAAGAACAGAAACGCAAATCACAACTTTGTAAACCAATTCACATATGTGTCGCCCGTTCAATTATTATAACAGGAAAACTGAAAAGTGATATAACGCACTGTACAGCACAGGAACAATTTTCCAAGGAAAGAACAGAAACGCAAAGAACAACTTTGTAAACTAATTCACATACGTGTCGCCTGTTCACTTATTATGACAGGAAAACTGAAAAGTGATATAATGCACTGTACAGCACAGGAACAACTTTCAAATGAAAGTATAGAAAAGAAAGCACTAATTTGTAAACTAAATCACAAGTGTGTCGCTCGCTCAATTAGGAATACAGGAAAACTGAAAAGTGATATATCGCACTGTACAGCAAAGGAACAAGTTTCCAACGAAAGAACAGAAAAGCAAAGCACTACTTTTAAATGGAATCACATGTGTGTCTCTCGCTCAATTAGGAATACAGGAAAACTGAAAAGTGTTATCTCGCACTGTACAGCACAGAAACAAGTTTCCTTCAAAAGAGCAGAAAAGCAAAGCTCTACTTTGTAAACTATTTCACATACGTGTCGCCTGTTCAATTATTATAACAGGAAAACTGAAAAGTGATACAACCCTAACCCTAACCCCTAACCCTAACCCTAACCCTAACCCTACCGTAACCCTAACCCTAACCGTAACCCTACCCTAACCCTAACACTAACCCTAACCCTAATCCTAACCCTAACCCTAACCCTAACTCTAACCCTAACTCGTTCCTCACAGGAACAAGTTTCCAATGAAAGAACGTAAACGCAAAGCACTACATTGTAAACTGAATCACATGTATGTCGCTTGCTCAATTAGGAATACAGGAAAACTGAAAAGTGATATAACGCACTGTACTGCACAGAAACAATTTTCCAAGGAAAGAACAGAAACGCAAAGCACAACTTTGTAAATTAATTCACATACGTGTCGCCTGTTCACTTATTATGACAGGAAAACTGAAAAGTGATATAACGCACTGTACAGCACAGGAACAACTTTCAAATGAAAGAGTAGAAAAGAAAGAACTAATTTGTAAACTAAATCACAAGTGTGTCGCTTGCTCAATTAGGAATACAGGAAAACTGAAAAGTGATATATCGCACTGTACAGCAAAGGAACAAGTTTCCAACGAAAGAACAGAAAAACAAAGCACTACTTTTAAATGGAATCACATGTGTGTCGCTCGCACAATTAGGAATACCGGAAAACTGAAAAGTGATATATCGCACTGCACTGCACAGGACAATATTCCAACGAAAGAACAGAAACGCAAAGCACTACTTTGTAAACTAAATCACATGTGTGTCGCTCGCACAATTAGGAATACAGGAAAACTGAAAAGTGTTATCTCGCACTGTACAGCACAGGAACAACTTTACATCTAAAGAGCAGAAACGCAAAGCTCTAATTTGTAAACTAATTCACATACGTGTCGCCTGTTCAATTATTATAACAGGAAAACTGAAAAGTGATATAACCCTAACCCTAACACCCTAACCCTAACCCTAACCCTAACCCTAACTCTAACCCCTAACCCTAACCCTAACCCTAACCCTACCCTAACCCTAACACTAACCCTAACCCTAATCCTAAACCCTAACCCTAACCCTAACCCTAACCCTAACTTGTTCCTCACAGGAACAAGTTTCCAATGAAAGAACATAAACGCAAAGCACTACTTTGTAAACTGAATCACATGTGTGTCGCTTGCTCAATTAGGAATACAGGAAAACTGAAAAGTGTTATCTCGCACTGTATGGCACAGAAACAACTTTCCATCAAAAGAACAGAAACGCAAATCACAACTTTGTAAACCAATTCACATATGTGTCGCCCGTTCAATTATTATAACAGGAAAACTGAAAAGTGATATAACGCACTGTACAGCACAGGAACAATTTTCCAAGGAAAGAAAAGAAACGCAAAGCACAACTTTGTAAACTAATTCACATACGTGTCGCCTGTTCACTTATTATGACAGGAAAACTGAAAAGTGATATAACGCACTGTACAGCACAGGAACAACTTTCAAATGAAAGTATAGAAAAGAAAGCACTAATTTGTAAACTAAATCACAAGTGTGTCGCTCGCTCAATTAGGAATACAGGAAAACTGAAAAGTGATATATCGCACTGTACAGCAAAGGAACAAGTTTCCAACGAAAGAACAGAAAAGCAAAGCACTACTTTTAAATGGAATCACATGTGTGTCTCTCGCTCAATTAGGAATACAGGAAAACTGAAAAGTGTTATCTCGCACTGTACAGCACAGAAACAAGTTTCCTTCAAAAGAGCAGAAAAGCAAAGCTCTACTTTGTAAACTATTTCACATACGTGTCGCCTGTTCAATTATTATAACAGGAAAACTGAAAAGTGATACAACCCTAACCCTAACCCCTAACCCTAACCCTAACCCTAACCCTACCGTAACCCTAACCCTAACCGTAACCCTACCCTAACCCTAACACTAACCCTAACCCTAATCCTAACCCTAACCCTAACCCTAACTCTAACCCTAACTCGTTCCTCACAGGAACAAGTTTCCAATGAAAGAACGTAAACGCAAAGCACTACATTGTAAACTGAATCACATGTATGTCGCTTGCTCAATTAGGAATACAGGAAAACTGAAAAGTGATATAACGCACTGTACTGCACAGAAACAATTTTCCAAGGAAAGAACAGAAACGCAAAGCACAACTTTGTAAACTAATTCACATACGTGTCGCCTGTTCACTTATTATGACAGGAAAACTGAAAAGTGATATAACGCACTGTACAGCACAGGAACAACTTTCAAATGAAAGAGTAGAAAAGAAAGAACTAATTTGTAAACTAAATCACAAGTGTGTCGCTTGCTCAATTAGGAATACAGGAAAACTGAAAAGTGATATATCGCACTGTACAGCAAAGGAACAAGTTTCCAACGAAAGAACAGAAAAACAAAGCACTACTTTTAAATGGAATCACATGTGTGTCGCTCGCACAATTAGGAATACAGGAAAACTGAAAAGTGATATATCGCACTGCACTGCACAGGACAAGATTCCAACGAAAGAACAGAAACGCAAAGCACTACTTTGTAAACTAAATCACATGTGTGTCGCTCACACAAGTAGGAATACAGGAAAACTGAAAAGTGTTATCTCGCACTGTACAGCACAGGAACAACTTTACATCTAAAGAGCAGAAACGCAAAGCTCTAATTTGTAAACTAATTCACATACGTGTCGCCTGTTCAATTATTATAACAGGAAAACTGAAAAGTGATATAACCCTAACCCTAACACCCTAACCCTAACCCTAACCCTAACCCTAACCCTAACTCTAACCCCTAACCCTAACCCTAACCCTAACCCTACCCTAACCCTAACACTAACCCTAACCCTAATCCTAAACCCTAACCCTAACCCTAACCCTAACCCTAACTTGTTCCTCACAGGAACAAGTTTCCAATGAAAGAACATAAACGCAAAGCACTACTTTGTAAACTGAATCACATGTGTGTCGCTTGCTCAATTAGGAATACAGGAAAACTGAAAAGTGTTATCTCGCACTGTATGGCACAGAAACAACTTTCCATCAAAAGAACAGAAACGCAAATCACAACTTTGTAAACCAATTCACATATGTGTCGCCCGTTCAATTATTATAACAGGAAAACTGAAAAGTGATATAACGCACTGTACAGCACAGGAACAATTTTCCAAGGAAAGAAAAGAAACGCAAAGCACAACTTTGTAAACTAATTCACATACGTGTCGCCTGTTCACTTATTATGACAGGAAAACTGAAAAGTGATATAACGCACTGTACAGCACAGGAACAACTTTCAAATGAAAGTATAGAAAAGAAAGCACTAATTTGTAAACTAAATCACAAGTGTGTCGCTCGCTCAATTAGGAATACAGGAAAACTGAAAAGTGATATATCGCACTGTACAGCAAAGGAACAAGTTTCCAACGAAAGAACAGAAAAGCAAAGCACTACTTTTAAATGGAATCACATGTGTGTCTCTCGCTCAATTAGGAATACAGGAAAACTGAAAAGTGTTATCTCGCACTATACAGCACAGAAACAAGTTTCCTTCAAAAGAGCAGAAACGCAAAGCTCTACTTTGTAAACTATTTCACATACGTGTCGCCTGTTCAATTATTATAACAGGAAAACTGAAAAGTGATACAACCCTAACCCTAACCCACTAACCCTAACCCTAACCCCTAACCCTAACCCTAACCCTAACCCTACCGTAACCCTAACCCTAACCCTAACCCTACCCTAACCCTAACACTAACCCTAACCCTAATCCTAACCCCTAACCCTAACCCTAACCCTAACCCTAACTCTAACCCTAACTCGTTCCTCACAGGAACAAGTTTCCAATGAAAGAACGTAAACGCAAAGCACTACTTTGTAAACTGAATCACATGTATGTCGCTTGCTCAATTAGGAATACAGGAAAACTGAAAAGTGATATAACGCACTGTACAGCACAGAAACAATTTTCCAAGGAAAGAACAGAAACGCAAAGCACAACTTTGTAAACTAATTCACATACGTGTCGCCTGTTCACTTATTATGACAGGAAAACTGAAAAGTGATATAACGCACTGTACAGCACAGGAACAACTTTCAAATGAAAGTATAGAAAAGAAAGCACTAATTTGTAAACTAAATCACAAGTGTGTCGCTCGCTCAATTAGGAATACAGGAAAACTGAAAAGTGATATATCGCACTGTACAGCAAAGGAACAAGTTTCCAACGAAAGAACAGAAAAGCAAAGCACTACTTTTAAATGGAATCACATGTGTGTCTCTCGCTCAATTAGGAATACAGGAAAGCTGAAAAGTGTTATCTCGCACTGTACAGCACAGAAACAAGTTTCCTTCAAAAGAGCAGAAACGCAAAGCTCTACTTTGTAAACTATTTCACATACGTGTCGCCTGTTCAATTATTATAACAGGAAAACTGAAAAGTGATACAACCCTAACCCTAACCCCTAACCCTAACCCTAACCCTAACCCTACCGTAACCCTAACCCTAACCCTAACCCTACCCTAACCCTAACACTAACCCTAACCCTAATCCTAACCCCTAACCCTAACCCTAACCCTAACCCTAACCCCTAACCCTAACCCTAACCCTAACCCTAACTTTTTCCTCACAGGAACAAGTTTCCAATGAAAGAACGTAAACGCAAAGCACTACTTTGTAAACTGAATCACATGTGTGTCGCTTGCTCAATTAGGAATACAGGAAAACTGAAAAGTGTTATCTCGCACTGTATGGCACAGAAACAAGTTTCCATCAAAAGAAAAGAACCGCAAATCACAACTTTGTAAACTAATTCACATATGTGTCGCCTGTTCACTTATTATGACAGGAAAACTGAAAAGTGATATAACGCACTGTACAGCACAGGAACAAGTTTCAAATGAAAGAATAGAAAAGAAAGCACTAATTTGTAAATTAAATCACAAGTGTGTTGCTCGCTCAATTAGGAATACAGGAAAACTGAAAAGTGATATATCGCACTGCACTGCACAGGACAAGTTTCCAACGAAAGAACAGAAACGGAAAGCACTACTTTGTAAACTAAATCACATGTGTGTCGCTCGCACAATTAGGAATACAGGAAAACTGAAAAGTGTTATCTCGCACTGTACAGCACAGGAACAACTTTACATCTAAAGAGCTGAAACGCAAAGCTCTACTTTGTAAACTAATTCACATACGTGTCGCCTGTTCAATTATTATAACAGGAAAACTGAAAAGTGATACAACCCTAACCCTAACCCCCTAACCCTAACCCTAACCCCTAACCCTAACCCTAACCCTAACCCTAACCCTACCGTAACCCTAACCCTAATCCTAACCCTACCCTAACCCTAACACTAACCCTAACCCTAATCCTAACCCCTAACCCTAACCCTAACCCTAACCCTAACTCTAACCCTAACTCGTTCCTCACAGGAACAAGTTTCCAATGAAAGAACGTAAACGCAAAGCACTACTTTGTAAACTGAATCACATGTATGTCGCTTGCTCAATTAGGAATACAGGAAAACTGAAAAGTGATATAACGCACTGTACAGCACAGAAACAATTTTCCAAGGAAAGAACAGAAACGCAAAGCACAACTTTGTAAACTAATTCACATACGTGTCGCCTGTTCACTTATTATGACAGGAAAACTGAAAAGTGATATAACGCACTGTACAGCACAGGAACAACTTTCAAATGAAAGTATAGAAAAGAAAGCACTAATTTGTAAACTAAATCACAAGTGTGTCGCTCGCTCAATTAGGAATACAGGAAAACTGAAAAGTGATATATCGCACTGTACAGCAAAGGAACAAGTTTCCAACGAAAGAACAGAAAAGCAAAGCACTACTTTTAAATGGAATCACATGTGTGTCTCTCGCTCAATTAGGAATACAGGAAAGCTGAAAAGTGTTATCTCGCACTGTACAGCACAGAAACAAGTTTCCTTCAAAAGAGCAGAAACGCAAAGCTCTACTTTGTAAACTATTTCACATACGTGTCGCCTGTTCAATTATTATAACAGGAAAACTGAAAAGTGATACAACCCTAACCCTAACCCCTAACCCTAACCCTAACCCTAACCCTACCGTAACCCTAACCCTAACCCTAACCCTACCCTAACCCTAACACTAACCCTAACCCTAATCCTAACCCCTAACCCTAACCCTAACCCCTAACCCTAACCCTAACCCTAACCCTAACTTTTTCCTCACAGGAACAAGTTTCCAATGAAAGAACGTAAACGCAAAGCACTACTTTGTAAACTGAATCACATCTGTGTCGCTTGCTCAATTAGGAATACAGGAAAACTGAAAAGTGTTATCTCGCACTGTATGGCACAGAAACAAGTTTCCATCAAAAGAAAAGAACCGCAAATCACAACTTTGTAAACTAATTCACATATGTGTCGCCTGTTCACTTATTATGACAGGAAAACTGAAAAGTGATATAACGCACTGTACAGCACAGGAACAATTTTCCAAGGAAAGAACAGAAACGCAAAGCACAACTTTGTAAACTAATTCACATACGTGTCGCCTGTTCACTTATTATGACAGGAAAACTGAAAAGTGATATAATGCACTGTGCAGCAGAGGAACAACTTTCAAATGAAAGTATAGAAAAGAAAGCACTAATTTGTAAACTAAATCACAAGTGTGTCGCTCGCTCAATTAGGAATACAGGAAAACTGAAAAGTGATATATCGCACTGTACAGCAAAGGAACAAGTTTCCAACGAAAGAACAGAAAAGCAAAGCACTACTTTTAAATGGAATCACATGTGTGTCTCTCGCTCAATTAGGAATACAGGAAAACTGAAAAGTGTTATCTCGCACTGTATGGCACAGAAACAAGTTTCCATCAAAAGAAAAGAACCGCAAATCACAACTTTGTAAACTAATTCACATATGTGTCGCCTGTTCACTTATTATGACAGGAAAACTGAAAAGTGATATAACGCACTGTACAGCACAGGAACAAGTTTCAAATGAAAGAATAGAAAAGAAAGCACTAATTTGTAAATTAAATCACAAGTGTGTTGCTCGCTCAATTAGGAATACAGGAAAACTGAAAAGTGATATATCGCACTGCACTGCACAGGACAAGTTTCCAACAAAAGAACAGAAACGGAAAGCACTACTTTGTAAAGTAAATCACATGTGTGTCGCTCGCACAATTAGGAATACAGGAAAACTGAAAAGTGTTATCTCGCACTGTACAGCACAGGAACAACTTTACATCTAAAGAGCTGAAACGCAAAGCTCTACTTTGTAAACTAATTCACATACGTGTCGCCTGTTCAATTATTATAACAGGAAAACTGAAAAGTGATATAACCCTAAACCTAACCCCCTAACCCTAACCCTAACCCTAACCCTAACCCTAACTCTAACCCCTAACCCTAACCCTAACCCTAACCCTACCCTAACCCTAACACTAACCCTAACCCTAATCCTAACCCCTAACCCTAACCCTAACCCTAACCCTAACTTGTTCCTCACAGGAACAAGTTTCCAATGAAAGAACATAAACGCAAAGCACTACTTTGTAAACTGAATCACATGTGTGTCGCTTGCTCAATTAGGAATACAGGAAAACTGAAAAGTGTTATCTCGCACTGAAACAAGTTTCCATCAAAAGAACAGAAACGCAAATCACAACTTTGTAAACCAATTCACATATGTGTCGCCCGTTCAATTATTATAACAGGAAAACTGAAAAGTGATATAACGCACTGTACAGCACAGGAACAATTTTCCAAGGAAAGAAAAGAAAGGCAAAGCACAACTTTGTAAACTAATTCACATACGTGTCGCCTGTTCACTTATTATGACAGGAAAACTGAAAAGTGATATAACGCACTGTACAGCACAGGAACAACTTTCAAATGAAAGTATAGAAAAGAAAGCACTAATTTGTAAACTAAATCACAAGTGTGTCGCTCGCTCAAATAGGAATACAGGAAAACTGAAAAGTGATATATCGCACTGTACAGCAAAGGAACAAGTTTCCAACGAAAGAACAGAAAAGCAAAGCACTACTTTTAAATGGAATCACATGTGTGTCTCTCGCTCAATTAGGAATACAGGAAAACTGAAAAGTGTTTTCTCGCACTATTACAGCACAGAAACAAGTTTCCTTCAAAAGAGCAGAAACGCAAAGCTCTACTTTGTAAACTATTTCACATACGTGTCGCCTGTTCAATTATTATAACAGGAAAACTGAAAAGTGATACAACCCTAACCCTAACCCCCTAACCCTAACCCTAACCCTAACCCTAACCGCTAACCCTAACCCTAACCCTAACCCTACCCTAACCCTTACCCTAACCCTAACCCTACCCTAACCCTAACACTAACCCTAACCCTAATCCTAACCCCTAACCCTAACCCTAACCCTAACCCTTATTCTAACCCTAACTCGTTCCTCACAGGAACAAGTTTACAATGAAAGAACGTAAACGCAAAGCACTACTTTGTAAACTGAATCACATGTATGTCGCTTGCTCAATTAGGAATACAGGAAAACTGAAAAGTGATATAACGCACTGTACAGCACAGAAAGAATTTTCCAAGGAAAGAACAGAAACGCAAAGCACAACTTTGTAAACTAATTCACCTACGTGTCGCCTGTTCACTTATTATGACAGGAAAACTGAAAAGTGATATAACGCACTGTACAGCACAGGAACAACTTTCAAATGAAAGAGTAGAAAAGAAAGCACTATTTTGTAAACTAAATCACAAGTGTGTCGCTTGCTCAATTAGGAATACAGGAAAACTGAAAAGTGATATATCGCACTGTACAGCAAAGGAATAAGTTTCCAACGAAAGAACAGAAAATCAAAGCACTACTTTTAAATGGAATCACATGTGTGTCGCTCGCACAATTAGGAATACAGGAAAACTGAAAAGTGTTATCTCGCACTGTACTGCACAGGAACAACTTTACATCTAAAGAGCAGAAACGCAAAGCTCTAATTTGTAAACTAATTCACATACGTGTCGCCTGTTCAATTATAATAGGAAAACTGAAAAGTGGTATAACCCTAACCCTAACACTAACCCCTAACCCTAACCCTAACCCTAATCCTAACCACTACCCCTAACCCTAACCCTAACCCTAACCCTAACCCTACCCTAACCCTAACCCTAACCCTAACCCATAACCCTAACCCTAACCCTAACACTACCGCTAACCCTAACCCCTAACCCTAACCCTAACCCTAACCCTAACCCCTAACCCTAACCCTAACCCTAACCCTAACTTTTTCCTCACAGGAACAAGTTTCCAATGAAAGAACGTAAACGCAAAGCACTACTTTGTAAACTGAATCACATGTGTGTCGCTTGCTCAATTAGGAATACAGGAAAACTGAAAAGTGTTATCTCGCACTGTATGGCACAGAAACAAGTTTCCATCAAAAGAAAAGAACCGCAAATCACAACTTTGTAAACTAATTCACATATGTGTCGCCTGTTCACTTATTATGACAGGAAAACTGAAAAGTGATATAACGCACTGTACAGCACAGGAACAAGTTTCAAATGAAAGAATAGAAAAGAAAGCACTAATTTGTAAACTAAATCACATGTGTGTTGCTCGCTCAATTAGGAATACAGGAAAACTGAAAAGTGATATATCGCACTGCACTGCAGAGGACAAGTTTCCAACGAAAGAACAGAAACGCAAAGCACTACTTTATAAACTAAATCACATGTGTGTCGCTCGCACAATTAGGAATACAGGAAAACTGAAAAGTGTTATCTCGCACTGTACAGCACAGGAACAACTTTACATCTAAAGAGCTGAAACGCAAAGCTCTACTTTGTAAACTAATTCACATACGTGTCGCCTGTTCAATTATTATAACAGGAAAACTGAAAAGTGATATAACCCTAAACCTAACCCCCTAACCCTAACCCTAACCCTAACCCTAACCCTAACCCTAACTCTAACCCCTAACCCTAACCCTAACCCTAACCCTACCCTAACCCTAACACTAACCCTAACCCTAATCCTAACCCCTAACCCTAACCCTAACCCTAACCCTAACTTGTTCCTCACAGGAACAAGTTTCCAATGAAAGAACATAAACGCAAAGCACTACTTTGTAAACTGAATCACATGTGTGTCGCTTGCTCAATTAGGAATACAGGAAAACTGAAAAGTGTTATCTCGCACTGAAACAAGTTTCCATCAAAAGAACAGAAACGCAAATCACAACTTTGTAAACCAATTCACATATGTGTCGCCCGTTCAATTATTATAACAGGAAAACTGAAAAGTGATATAACGCACTGTACAGCACAGGAACAATTTTCCAAGGAAAGAACAGAAACGCAAAGCACAACTTTGTAAACTAATTCACATACGTGTCGCATGTTCACTTATTATGACAGGAAAACTGAAAAGTGATATAATGCACTGTACAGCACAGGAACAATTTTCCAAGGAAAGAACAGAAACGCAAAGCACAACTTTCTAAATCAATTCACATATGTGTCACCTGTTCAATTATTATGACAGGAAAACTGAAAAGTGATATATCACACTGTACAGCACAGAAACAAGTTTCCAACAGAAGAACAGAATCGCAAAGCACTACATTGTAAACTAAATCACATGTGTGTCACTCGCTCAATTCGGAATACAGGAAAACTGAAAAGTGTTATCTCGCACTGTACAGCACAGGAACAACTTTACATCTAAAGAGCAGAAACGCAAAGCTCTACTTTGTAAACTAATTCACATACGTGTCGCCTGTTCAATTATTATAACAGGAAAACTGAAAAGTGATATAACCCTAACCCTAACCCCCTAATCCTAACCCTAACCCTAACCCCTAACTCTAACCCTAACCCTAACACTAACCCTAACCCATAACCCTAACCCTAACCCTAACCCTACCTCTACCCCTACCCCTAACCCCTAACCCTAACCCTAACCCCTAACCCTAACCCTAACCCTAACCCTAACCCTAACCCTAACCCTAACTTGTTCTTCACAGGAACAAGTTTCCAATGAAAGAACGTAAACGCAAAGCACTACTTTGTAAACTGAATCACATGTGTGTCGCTTGCTCAATTAGGAATGCAGGAAAACTGAAAAGTGTTATCTCGCACTGTATGGCACAGAAACAAGTTTCCATCAAAAGAAAAGAAACGCAAATCACAACTTTGTAAACCAATTCACGTATGTGTCGCCCGTTCAATTATTATAACAGGAAAACTTAAAAGTGATATAACGCACTGTACAGTACAGGAACAACTTTCAAATGAAAGAATAGGAAAGAAAGCACTAATTTGTAAACTAAATCACAAGTGTGTCGCTCGCTCAATTAGGAATACAGGAAAACTGAAAAGTGATATATCGCACTGTACAGCAAAGGAACAAGTTTCCAACAAAAGAACAGAAAAGCAAAGCACTACTTTTACATGGAATCACATGTGTGTCTCTCGCTCAATTAGGAATACAGGAAAACTGAAAAGTGTTTTCTCGCACTATTAAAGCACAGAAACAAGTTTCCTTCAAAAGAGCAGAAACGCAAAGCTCTACTTTGTAAACTATTTCACATACGTGTCGCCTGTTCAATTATTATAACAGGAAAACTGAAAAGTGATACAACCCTAACCCTAACCCCCTAACCCTAACCCTAACCCTAACCCTAACCCCTAACCCTAACCCTAACCCTAACCCTACCCTAACCCTAACCCTAACCCTAACCCTAACCCTACCCTAACCCTAACACTAACCCTAACCCTAATCCTAACCCCTAAACCTAACCCTAACCCTAACCCTTACTCTAACCCTAACTCGTTCCTCACAGGAACAAGTTTCCAATGAAAGAACGTAAACGCAAAGCACTACTTTGTAAACTGAATCACATGTATGTCGCTTGCTCAATTAGGAATACAGGAAAACTGAAAAGTGATATAACGCACTGTACAGCACAGAAAGAATTTTCCAAGGAAAGAACAGAAACGCAAAGCACAACTTTGTAAACTAATTCACATACGTGTCGCCTGTTCACTTATTATGACAGGAAAACTGAAAAGTGATATAACGCACTGTACAGCACAGGAACAACTTTCAAATGAAAGAGCAGAAAAGAAAGCACTAATTTGTAAACTAAATCACAAGTGTGTCGCTTGCTCAATTAGGAATACAGGAAAACTGAAAAGTGATATATCGCACTGTACAGCAAAGGAACAAGTTTCCAACGAAAGAACAGAAAATCAAAGCACTACTTTTAAATGGAATCACATGTGTGTCGCTCGCACAATGAGGAATACAGGAAAACTGAAAAGTGTTATCTCGCACTGTACTGCACAGGAACAACTTTACATCTAAAGAGCAGAAACGCAAAGCTCTACTTTGTAAACTAATTCACATACGTGTCGCCTGTTCAATTATAATAGGAAAACTGAAAAGTGGTATAACCCTAACCCTAACACTAACCCCTAATCCTAACCCTAACCCTAATCCTAACCACTACCCCTAACCCTAACCCTAACCCTAACCCTAACCCTACCCTAACCCTAACCCTAACCCTAACCCTAACCCATAACCCTAACCCTAACCCTAACGCTACCGCTAACCCTAACCCCTAACCCTAACCCTAACCCTAACTCTAACCCTAACCCCTAACCCTAACCCTAAACCTAACCCTAACTTTTTCCTCACAGGAACAAGTTTCCAATGAAAGAACGTAAACGCAAAGCACTACTTTGTAAACTGAATCACATGTGTGTCGCTTGCTCAATTAGGAATACAGGAAAACTGAAAAGTGTTATCTCGCACTGTATGGCACAGAAACAAGTTTCCATCAAAAGAAAAGAACCGCAAATCACAACTTTGTAAACTAATTCACATATGTGTCGCCTGTTCACTTATTATGACAGGAAAACTGAAAAGTGATATAACGCACTGTACAGCACAGGAACAAGTTTCAAATGAAAGAATAGAAAAGAAAGCACTAATTTGTAAACTAAATCACATGTGTGTTGCTCGCTCAATTAGGAATACAGAAAAACTGAAAAGTGATATATCGCACTGCACTGCACAGGACAAGTTTCCAACGAAAGAACAGAAACGCAAAGCACTACTTTGTAAACTAAATCACATGTGTGTCGCTCGCACAATTAGGAATACAGGAAAACTGAAAAGTGTTATCTCGCACTGTACAGCACAGGAACAACTTTACATCTAAAGAGCTGAAACGCAAAGCTCTACTTTGTAAACTAATTCACATACGTGTCGCCTGTTCAATTATTATAACAGGAAAACTGAAAAGTGATATAACCCTAAACCTAACCCCCTAACCCTAACCCTAACCCTAACCCTAACCCTAACTCTAACCCCTAACCCTAACCCTAACCCTAACCCTAACTTGTTCCTCGCAGGAACAAGTTTCCAATGAAAGAACATAAACGCAAAGCACTACTTTGTAAACTGAATCACATGTGTGTCGCTTGCTCAATTAGGAATACAGGAAAAGTGAAAAGTGTTATCTCGCACTGAAACAAGTTTCCATCAAAAGAACAGAAACGCAAATCACAACTTTGTAAACCAATTCACATATGTGTCGCCCGTTCAATTATTATAACAGGAAAACTGAAAAGTGATATAACGCACTGTACAGCACAGGAACAATTTTCCAAGGAAAGAACAGAAACGCAAAGCACAACTTTGTAAACTAATTCACATACGTGTCGCCTGTTCACTTATTATGACAGGAAAACTGAAAAGTGATATAATGCACTGTACAGCAGAGGAACAACTTTCAAATGAAAGTATAGAAAAGAAAGCACTAATTTGTAAACTAAATCACAAGTGTGTCGCTCGCTCAATTAGGAATACAGGAAAACTGAAAAGTGATATATCGCACTGTACAGCAAAGGAACAAGTTTCCAACGAAAGAACAGAAAAGCAAAGCACTACTTTTAAATGGAATCACATGTGTGTCTCTCGCTCAATTAGGAATACAGGAAAACTGAAAAGTGTTATCTCGCACTATACAGCACAGAAACAAGTTTCCTTCAAAAGAGCAGAAACGCAAAGCTCTACTTTGTAAACTATTTCACATACGTGTCGCCTGTTCAATTATTATAACAGGAAAACTGAAAAGTGATACAACCCTAACCCTAACCCCCTAACCCTAACCCTAACCCCTAACCTTAACCCTAACCCTAACCCTACCGTAACCCTAACCCTAACCCTAACCCTACCCTGACCCTAACACTAACCCTAACCCTAATCCTAACCCCTAACCCTAACCCTAACCCTAACCCTAACTCTAACCCTAACTCGTTCCTCACAGGAACAAGTTTCCAATGAAAGAACGTAAACGCAAAGCACTACTTTGTAAACTGAATCACATGTATGTCGCATGCTCAATTAGGAATACAGGAAAACTGAAAAGTGATATAACGCACTGTACAGCACAGAAACAATTTTCCAAGGAAACAACAGAAACGCAAAGCACAACTTTGTAAACTAATTCACATACGTGTCGCCTGTTCACTTATTATGACAGGAAAACTGAAAAGTGATATAACGCACTGTACAGCACAGGAACAACTTTCAAATGAAAGAGTAGAAAAGAAAGCACTAATTTGTAAACTAAATCACAAGTGTGTCGCTTGCTCAATTAGGAATACAGGAAAACTGAAAAGTGATATATCGCACTGTACAGCAAAGGAACAAGTTTCCAACGAAAGAACAGAAAAACAAAGCACTACTTTTAAATGGAATCACATGTGTGTCGCTCGCACAATTAGGAATACAGGAAAACTGAAAAGTGTTATCTCGCACTGTACAGCACAGGAACAACTTTACATCTAAAGAGCAGAAACGCAAACCTCTACTTTGTAAACTAATTCACATACGTGTCGCCTGTTCAATTATAATAGGAAAACTGAAAAGTGGTATAACCCTAACCCTAACACTAACCCCTAACCCTAACCCTAACCCTAATCCTAACCACTACCCTTAACCCTAACCCTAACCCTAACCGTACCCTAACCCTAACCCCCTAACCCTAACCCTAACCCTAACCCCTAACCCTAACCCTAACCCTAACCCTACCGTAACCCAAACACTAACCCTAACCCTAATCCTAACCCCTAACCCTAACCCTAACCCTAACCCTAACCTAACCCTAACTTGTTCCTCACAGGAAAACGTTTCCAATGAAAAAACGTAAACGCAAAGCACTACTTTGTAAACTTAATCACATGTGTGTCGCTTGCTCAATTAGGAATACAAGAAAACTGAAAAGTGTTATCTCGCACTGTATGGCACAGAAACAAGTTTCCATCAAAAGAAAAGAACCGCAAATCACAACTCTGTAAACTAATTCACATATGTGTCGCCTGTTCACTTATTATGACAGGAAAACTGAAAAGTGATATAACGTACTGTACAGCACAGGAACAATTTTCCAAGGAAAGAAAAGAAACACAAAGCACAACTTTGTAAACTAATTCACATACGCGTCGCCTGTTCACTTATTATGACAGGAAAACTGAAAAGTGATATAACGCACTGTACAGCACAGGAACAACTTTCAAATGAAAGTATAGAAAAGAAAGCACTAATTTGTAAACTAAATCACAAGTGTGTCGCTCGCTCAATTAGGAATACAGGAAAACTGAAAAGTGTTATCTCGCACTATACAGCACAGGAACAACTTTACATCTAAAGAGCAGAAACGCAAAGCTCTACTTTGCAAACTGAATCACATGTGTGTCGCTTGCTCAATTAGGAATACAGGAAAACTGAAAAGTGTTATCTCGCACTGTACAGCACAGGAACAACTTTACATCTAAAGAGCAGAAAGGCAAAGCTTTACTTAGCAAACTAATTCACATACGTGTCGCCTGATCAATTATTATAACAGGAAAACTGAAAAGTGATATAACCCTAACCCTAACCCCCTAACCCTAACCCTAACCTTAACCCTAAACCTAAACCCTAACCCTAAGCCTAAGCCTAACCCTAACCCTAACCCTAACCCATAACCCTAACCCTAACCCTAACCCTACCCCTAACACTAACCCCTAACCCTAACCCTAACCATAACGCCTAACCCTAACCGTAACCCTAACCCTAACCCTAACTTGTTCCTCACAGAAAAACGTTTCCAATGAAAGAACGTAAACGCAAAGCACTACTTTGTAAACTGAATCACATGTGTGTCGCTTGCTCAATTAGGAATACAGGAAAACTGAAAAGTGTTATCTCGCACTGTATGGCACAGAAACAAGTTTCCATCAAAAGAAAAGAACCGCAAATCACAACTTTGTAAACTAATTCACATATGTGTCGCCTGTTCACTTATTATGACAGGAAAACTGAAAAGTGATATAACGCACTGTACAGCACAGGAACAAGTTTCAAATGAAAGAATAGAAAAGAAAGCACTAATTTGTAAACTAAATCACATGTGTGTTGCTCGCTCAATTAGGAATACAGGAAAACTGAAAAGTGATATATCGCACTGCACTGCAGAGGACAAGTTTCCAACGAAAGAACAGAAACGCAAAGCACTACTTTGTAAACTAAATCACATGTGTGTCGCTCGCACAATTAGGAATACAGGAAAACTGAAAAGTGTTATCTCGCACTGTACAGCACAGGAACAACTTTCAAATGAAAGAGTAGAAAAGAAAGCACTAATTTGTAAACTAAATCACAAGTGTGTCGCTTGCTCAATTAGGAATACAGGAAAACTGAAAAGTGATATATCGCACTGTACAGCAAAGGAACAAGTTTCCAACGAAAGAACAGAAAAACAAAGCACTACTTTTAAATGGAATCACATGTGTGTCGCTCGCACAATTAGGAATACAGGAAAACTGAAAAGTGTTATCTCGCACTGTACAGCACAGGAACAACTTTACATCTAAAGAGCAGAAACGCAAACCTCTACTTTGTAAACTAATTCACATACATGTCGCCTGTTCAATTATAATAGGAAAACTGAAAAGTGGTATAACCCTAACCCTAACACTAACCCCTAACCCTAACCCTAACCCTAATCCTAACCACTACCCTTAACCCTAACCCTAACCCTAACCGTACCCTAACCCTAACCCCCTAACCCTAACCCTAACCCTAACCCCTAACCCTAACCCTACCGTAACCCAAACACTAACCCTAACCCTAATCCTAACCCCTAACCCTAACCCTAACCCTAACCCTAACCTAACCCTAACTTGTTCCTCAGAGGAAAACGTTTCCAATGAAAAAACGTAAACGCAAAGCACTACTTTGTAAACTTAATCACATGTGTGTCGCTTGCTCAATTAGGAATACAAGAAAACTGAAAAGTGTTATCTCGCACTGTATGGCACAGAAACAAGTTTCCATCAAAAGAAAAGAACCGCAAATCACAACTCTGTAAACTAATTCACATATGTGTCGCCTGTTCACTTATTATGACAGGAAAACTGAAAAGTGATATAACGTACTGTACAGCACAGGAACAATTTTCCAAGGAAAGAAAAGAAACACAAAGCACAACTTTGTAAACTAATTCACATACGCGTCGCCTGTTCACTTATTATGACAGGAAAACTGAAAAGTGATATAACGCACTGTACAGCACAGGAACAACTTTCAAATGAAAGTATAGAAAAGAAAGCACTAATTTGTAAACTAAATCACAAGTGTGTCGCTCGCTCAATTAGGAATACAGGAAAACTGAAAAGTGTTATCTCGCACTATACAGCACAGGAACAACTTTACATCTAAAGAGCAGAAACGCAAAGCTCTACTTTGCAAACTGAATCACATGTGTGTCGCTTGCTCAATTAGGAATACAGGAAAACTGAAAAGTGTTATCTCGCACTGTACAGCACAGGAACAACTTTACATCTAAAGAGCAGAAAGGCAAAGCTTTACTTAGCAAACTAATTCACATACGTGTCGCCTGATCAATTATTATAACAGGAAAACTGAAAAGTGATATAACCCTAACCCTAACCCCCTAACCCTAACCCTAACCTTAACCCTAAACCTAAACCCTAACCCTAAGCCTAACCCTAACCCTAACCCTAACCCTAACCCTAACCCATAACCCTAACCCTAACCCTAACCCTACCCCTAACACTAACCCCTAACCCTAACCCTAACCCTAACGCCTAACCCTAACCGTAACCCTAACCCTAACCCTAACTTGTTCCTCACAGAAAAACGTTTCCAATGAAAGAACGTAAACGCAAAGCACTACTTTGTAAACTGAATCACATGTGTGTCGCTTGCTCAATTAGGAATACAGGAAAACTGAAAAGTGTTATCTCGCACTGTATGGCACAGAAACAAGTTTCCATCAAAAGAAAAGAACCGCAAATCACAACTTTGTAAACTAATTCACATATGTGTCGCCTGTTCACTTATTATGACAGGAAAACTGAAAAGTGATATAACGCACTGTACAGCACAGGAACAAGTTTCAAATGAAAGAATAGAAAAGAAAGCACTAATTTGTAAACTAAATCACATGTGTGTTGCTCGCTCAATTAGGAATACAGGAAAACTGAAAAGTGATATATCGCACTGCACTGCAGAGGACAAGTTTCCAACGAAAGAACAGAAACGCAAAGCACTACTTTGTAAACTAAATCACATGTGTGTCGCTCGCACAATTAGGAATACAGGAAAACTGAAAAGTGTTATCTCGCACTGTACAGCACAGGAACAACTTTCAAATGAAAGAGTAGAAAAGAAAGCACTAATTTGTAAACTAAATCACAAGTGTGTCGCTTGCTCAATTAGGAATACAGGAAAACTGAAAAGTGATATATCGCACTGTACAGCAAAGGAACAAGTTTCCAACGAAAGAACAGAAAAACAAAGCACTACTTTTAAATGGAATCACATGTGTGTCGCTCGCACAATTAGGAATACAGGAAAACTGAAAAGTGTTATCTCGCACTGTACAGCACAGGAACAACTTTCAAATGAAAGAGTAGAAAAGAAAGCACTAATTTGTAAACTAAATCACAAGTGTGTCGCTTGCTCAATTAGGAATACAGGAAAACTGAAAAGTGATATATCGCACTGTACAGCAAAGGAACAAGTTTCCAACGAAAGAACAGAAAATCAAAGCACTACTTTTAAATGGAATCACATGTGTGTCGCTCGCACAATTAGGAATACAGGAAAACTGAAAAGTGTTATCTCGCACTGTACTGCACAGGAACAACTTTACATCTAAAGAGCTGAAACGCAAAGCTCTACTTTGTAAACTAATTCACATACGTGTCGCCTGTTCAATTATTATAACAGGAAAACTGAAAAGTGATATAACCCTAAACCTAACCCCCTAACCCTAACCCTAACCCTAACCCTAACCCTAACTCTAACCCCTAACCCTAACCCTAACCCTAACCCTACCCTAACCCTAACACTAACCCTAACCCTAATCCTAACCCCTAACCCTAACCCTAACCCTAACCCTAACCCTAACTTGTTCCTCGCAGGAACAAGTTTCCAATGAAAGAACATAAACGCAAAGCACTACTTTGTAAACTGAATCACATGTGTGTCGCTTGCTCAATTAGGAATACAGGAAAAGTGAAAAGTGTTATCTCGCACTGAAACAAGTTTCCATCAAAAGAACAGAAACGCAAATCACAACTTTGTAAACCAATTCACATATGTGTCGCCCGTTCAATTATTATAACAGGAAAACTGAAAAGTGATATAACGCACTGTACAGCACAGGAACAATTTTCCAAGGAAAGAACAGAAACGCAAAGCACAACTTTGTAAACTAATTCACATACGTGTCGCCTGTTCACTTATTATGACAGGAAAACTGAAAAGTGATATAATGCACTGTACAGCAGAGGAACAACTTTCAAATGAAAGTATAGAAAAGAAAGCACTAATTTGTAAACTAAATCACAAGTGTGTCGCTCGCTCAATTAGGAATACAGGAAAACTGAAAAGTGATATATCGCACTGTACAGCAAAGGAACAAGTTTCCAACGAAAGAACAGAAAAGCAAAGCACTACTTTTAAATGGAATCACATGTGTGTCTCTCGCTCAATTAGGAATACAGGAAAACTGAAAAGTGTTATCTCGCACTATACAGCACAGAAACAAGTTTCCTTCAAAAGAGCAGAAACGCAAAGCTCTACTTTGTAAACTATTTCACATACGTGTCGCCTGTTCAATTATTATAACAGGAAAACTGAAAAGTGATACAACCCTAACCCTAACCCCCTAACCCTAACCCTAACCCCTAACCCTAACCCTAACCCTAACCCTACCGTAACCCTAACCCTAACCCTAACCCTACCCTGACCCTAACACTAACCCTAACCCTAATCCTAACCCTAACCCTACCCCTAACACTAACCCCTAACCCTAACCCTAACCCTAACGCCTAACCCTAACCGTAACCCTAACCCTAACCCTAACTTGTTCCTCACAGAAAAACGTTTCCAATGAAAGAACGTAAACGCAAAGCACTACTTTGTAAACTGAATCACATGTGTGTCGCTTGCTCAATTAGGAATACAGGAAAACTGAAAAGTGTTATCTCGCACTGTATGGCACAGAAACAAGTTTCCATCAAAAGAAAAGAACCGCAAATCACAACTTTGTAAACTAATTCACATATGTGTCGCCTGTTCACTTATTATGACAGGAAAACTGAAAAGTGATATAACGCACTGTACAGCACAGGAACAAGTTTCAAATGAAAGAATAGAAAAGAAAGCACTAATTTGTAAACTAAATCACATGTGTGTTGCTCGCTCAATTAGGAATACAGGAAAACTGAAAAGTGATATATCGCACTGCACTGCAGAGGACAAGTTTCCAACGAAAGAACAGAAACGCAAAGCACTACTTTGTAAACTAAATCACATGTGTGTCGCTCGCACAATTAGGAATACAGGAAAACTGAAAAGTGTTATCTCGCACTGTACAGCACAGGAACAACTTTCAAATGAAAGAGTAGAAAAGAAAGCACTAATTTGTAAACTAAATCACAAGTGTGTCGCTTGCTCAATTAGGAATACAGGAAAACTGAAAAGTGATATATCGCACTGTACAGCAAAGGAACAAGTTTCCAACGAAAGAACAGAAAAACAAAGCACTACTTTTAAATGGAATCACATGTGTGTCGCTCGCACAATTAGGAATACAGGAAAACTGAAAAGTGTTATCTCGCACTGTACAGCACAGGAACAACTTTACATCTAAAGAGCAGAAACGCAAACCTCTACTTTGTAAACTAATTCACATACGTGTCGCCTGTTCAATTATAATAGGAAAACTGAAAAGTGGTATAACCCTAACCCTAACACTAACCCCTAACCCTAACCCTAACCCTAATCCTAACCACTACCCTTAACCCTAACCCTAACCCTAACCGTACCCTAACCCTAACCCCCTAACCCTAACCCTAACCCTAACCCCTAACCCTAACCCTACCGTAACCCAAACACTAACCCTAACCCTAATCCTAACCCCTAACCCTAACCCTAACCCTAACCCTAACCTAACCCTAACTTGTTCCTCAGAGGAAAACGTTTCCAATGAAAAAACGTAAACGCAAAGCACTACTTTGTAAACTTAATCACATGTGTGTCGCTTGCTCAATTAGGAATACAAGAAAACTGAAAAGTGTTATCTCGCACTGTATGGCACAGAAACAAGTTTCCATCAAAAGAAAAGAACCGCAAATCACAACTCTGTAAACTAATTCACATATGTGTCGCCTGTTCACTTATTATGACAGGAAAACTGAAAAGTGATATAACGTACTGTACAGCACAGGAACAATTTTCCAAGGAAAGAAAAGAAACACAAAGCACAACTTTGTAAACTAATTCACATACGCGTCGCCTGTTCACTTATTATGACAGGAAAACTGAAAAGTGATATAACGCACTGTACAGCACAGGAACAACTTTCAAATGAAAGTATAGAAAAGAAAGCACTAATTTGTAAACTAAATCACAAGTGTGTCGCTCGCTCAATTAGGAATACAGGAAAACTGAAAAGTGTTATCTCGCACTATACAGCACAGGAACAACTTTACTTCTAAAGAGCAGAAACGCAAAGCTCTACTTTGCAAACTGAATCACATGTGTGTCGCTTGCTCAATTAGGAATACAGGAAAACTGAAAAGTGTTATCTCGCACTGTACAGCACAGGAACAACTTTACATCTAAAGAGCAGAAAGGCAAAGCTTTACTTAGCAAACTAATTCACATACGTGTCGCCTGATCAATTATTATAACAGGAAAACTGAAAAGTGATATAACCCTAACCCTAACCCCCTAACCCTAACCCTAACCTTAACCCTAAACCTAAACCCTAACCCTAAGCCTAACCCTAACCCTAACCCTAACCCTAACCCTAACCCTAACCCTAACCCATAACCCTAACCCTAACCCTAACCCTACCCCTAACACTAACCCCTAACCCTAACCCTAACCCTAACGCCTAACCCTAACCGTAACCCTAACCCTAACCCTAACTTGTTCCTCACAGAAAAACGTTTCCAATGAAAGAACGTAAACGCAAAGCACTACTTTGTAAACTGAATCACATGTGTGTCGCTTGCTCAATTAGGAATACAGGAAAACTGAAAAGTGTTATCTCGCACTGTATGGCACAGAAACAAGTTTCCATCAAAAGAAAAGAACCGCAAATCACAACTTTGTAAACTAATTCACATATGTGTCGCCTGTTCACTTATTATGACAGGAAAACTGAAAAGTGATATAACGCACTGTACAGCACAGGAACAAGTTTCAAATGAAAGAATAGAAAAGAAAGCACTAATTTGTAAACTAAATCACACGTGTGTTGCTCGCTCAATTAGGAATACAGGAAAACTGAAAAGTGATATATCGCACTGCACTGCAGAGGACAAGTTTCCAACGAAAGAACAGAAACGCAAAGCACTACTTTGTAAACTAAATCACATGTGTGTCGCTCGCACAATTAGGAATACAGGAAAACTGAAAAGTGTTATCTCGCACTGTACAGCACAGGAACAACTTTCAAATGAAAGAGTAGAAAAGAAAGCACTAATTTGTAAACTAAATCACAAGTGTGTCGCTTGCTCAATTAGGAATACAGGAAAACTGAAAAGTGATATATCGCACTGTACAGCAAAGGAACAAGTTTCCAACGAAAGAACAGAAAAACAAAGCACTACTTTTAAATGGAATCACATGTGTGTCGCTCGCACAATTAGGAATACAGGAAAACTGAAAAGTGTTATCTCGCACTGTACAGCACAGGAACAACTTTCAAATGAAAGAGTAGAAAAGAAAGCACTAATTTGTAAACTAAATCACAAGTGTGTCGCTTGCTCAATTAGGAATACAGGAAAACTGAAAAGTGATATATCGCACTGTACAGCAAAGGAACAAGTTTCCAACGAAAGAACAGAAAATCAAAGCACTACTTTTAAATGGAATCACATGTGTGTCGCTCGCACAATTAGGAATACAGGAAAACTGAAAAGTGTTATCTCGCACTGTACTGCACAGGAACAACTTTACATCTAAAGAGCTGAAACGCAAAGCTCTACTTTGTAAACTAATTCACATACGTGTCGCCTGTTCAATTATTATAACAGGAAAACTGAAAAGTGATATAACCCTAAACCTAACCCCCTAACCCTAACCCTAACCCTAACCCTAACCCTAACTCTAACCCCTAACCCTAACCCTAACCCTAACCCTACCCTAACCCTAACACTAACCCTAACCCTAATCCTAACCCCTAACCCTAACCCTAACCCTAACCCTAACTTGTTCCTCGCAGGAACAAGTTTCCAATGAAAGAACATAAACGCAAAGCACTACTTTGTAAACTGAATCACATGTGTGTCGCTTGCTCAATTAGGAATACAGGAAAAGTGAAAAGTGTTATCTCGCACTGAAACAAGTTTCCATCAAAAGAACAGAAACGCAAATCACAACTTTGTAAACCAATTCACATATGTGTCGCCCGTTCAATTATTATAACAGGAAAACTGAAAAGTGATATAACGCACTGTACAGCACAGGAACAATTTTCCAAGGAAAGAACAGAAACGCAAAGCACAACTTTGTAAACTAATTCACATACGTGTCGCCTGTTCACTTATTATGACAGGAAAACTGAAAAGTGATATAATGCACTGTACAGCAGAGGAACAACTTTCAAATGAAAGTATAGAAAAGAAAGCACTAATTTGTAAACTAAATCACAAGTGTGTCGCTCGCTCAATTAGGAATACAGGAAAACTGAAAAGTGATATATCGCACTGTACAGCAAAGGAACAAGTTTCCAACGAAAGAACAGAAAAGCAAAGCACTACTTTTAAATGGAATCACATGTGTGTCTCTCGCTCAATTAGGAATACAGGAAAACTGAAAAGTGTTATCTCGCACTATACAGCACAGAAACAAGTTTCCTTCAAAAGAGCAGAAACGCAAAGCTCTACTTTGTAAACTATTTCACATACGTGTCGCCTGTTCAATTATTATAACAGGAAAACTGAAAAGTGATACAACCCTAACCCTAACCCCCTAACCCTAACCCTAACCCCTAACCCTAACCCTAACCCTAACCCTACCGTAACCCTAACCCTAACCCTAACCCTACCCTGACCCTAACACTAACCCTAACCCTAATCCTAACCCCTAACCCTAACCCTAACCCTAACCCTAACTCTAACCCTAACTCGTTCCTCACAGGAACAAGTTTCCAATGAAAGAACGTAAACGCAAAGCACTACTTTGTAAACTGAATCACATGTATGTCGCATGCTCAATTAGGAATACAGGAAAACTGAAAAGTGATATAACGCACTGTACAGCACAGAAACAATTTTCCAAGGTAAGAACAGAAACGCAAAGCACAACTTTGTAAACTAATTCACATACGTGTCGCCTGTTCACTTATTATGACAGGAAAACTGAAAAGTGATATAACGCACTGTACAGCACAGGAACAACTTTCAAATGAAAGAGTAGAAAAGAAAGCACTAATTTGTAAACTAAATCACAAGTGTGTCGCTTGCTCAATTAGGAATACAGGAAAACTGAAAAGTGATATATCGCACTGTACAGCAAAGGAACAAGTTTCCAACGAAAGAACAGAAAAACAAAGCACTACTTTTAAATGGAATCACATGTGTGTCGCTCGCACAATTAGGAATACAGGAAAACTGAAAAGTGTTATCTCGCACTGTACAGCACAGGAACAACTTTACATCTAAAGAGCAGAAACGCAAACCTCTACTTTGTAAACTAATTCACATACGTGTCGCCTGTTCAATTATAATAGGAAAACTGAAAAGTGGTATAACCCTAACCCTAACACTAACCCCTAACCCTAACCCTAACCCTAATCCTAACCACTACCCTTAACCCTAACCCTAACCCTAACCGTACCCTAACCCTAACCCCCTAACCCTAACCCTAACCCTAACCCCTAACCCTAACCCTAACCCTAACCCTACCGTACCCCAAACACTAACCCTAACCCTAATCCTAACCCCTAACCCTAACCCTAACCCTAACCCTAACCTAACCCTAACTTGTTCCTCACAGGAAAACGTTTCCAATGAAAAAACGTAAACGCAAAGCACTACTTTGTAAACTTAATCACATGTGTGTCGCTTGCTCAATTAGGAATACAAGAAAACTGAAAAGTGTTATCTCGCACTGTATGGCACAGAAACAAGTTTCCATCAAAAGAAAAGAACCGCAAATCACAACTCTGTAAACTAATTCACATATGTGTCGCCTGTTCACTTATTATGACAGGAAAACTGAAAAGTGATATAACGTACTGTACAGCACAGGAACAATTTTCCAAGGAAAGAAAAGAAACACAAAGCACAACTTTGTAAACTAATTCACATACGCGTCGCCTGTTCACTTATTATGACAGGAAAACTGAAAAGTGATATAACGCACTGTACAGCACAGGAACAACTTTCAAATGAAAGTATAGAAAAGAAAGCACTAATTTGTAAACTAAATCACAAGTGTGTCGCTCGCTCAATTAGGAATACAGGAAAACTGAAAAGTGTTATCTCGCACTATACAGCACAGGAACAACTTTACATCTAAAGAGCAGAAACGCAAAGCTCTACTTTGCAAACTGAATCACATGTGTGTCGCTTGCTCAATTAGGAATACAGGAAAACTGAAAAGTGTTATCTCGCACTGTACAGCACAGGAACAACTTTACATCTAAAGAGCAGAAAGGCAAAGCTTTACTTAGCAAACTAATTCACATACGTGTCGCCTGATCAATTATTATAACAGGAAAACTGAAAAGTGATATAACCCTAACCCTAACCCCCTAACCCTAACCCTAACCTTAACCCTAAACCTAAACCCTAACCCTAAGCCTAACCCTAACCCTAACCCTAACCCTAACCCATAACCCTAACCCTAACCCTAACCCTACCCTTAACACTAACCCCTAACCCTAACCCTAACCCTAACGCCTAACCCTAACCGTAACCCTAACCCTAACCCTAACTTGTTCCTCACAGAAAAACGTTTCCAATGAAAGAACGTAAACGCAAAGCACTACTTTGTAAACTGAATCACATGTGTGTCGCTTGCTCAATTAGGAATACAGGAAAACTGAAAAGTGTTATCTCGCACTGTATGGCACAGAAACAAGTTTCCATCAAAAGAAAAGAACCGCAAATCACAACTTTGTAAACTAATTCACATATGTGTCGCCTGTTCACTTATTATGACAGGAAAACTGAAAAGTGATATAACGCACTGTACAGCACAGTAACAAGTTTCAAATGAAAGAATAGAAAAGAAAGCACTAATTTGTAAACTAAATCACATGTGTGTTGCTCGCTCAATTAGGAATACAGGAAAACTGAAAAGTGATATATCGCACTGCACTGCAGAGGACAAGTTTCCAACGAAAGAACAGAAACGCAAAGCACTACTTTGTAAACTAAATCACATGTGTGTCGCTCGCACAATTGGGAATACAGGAAAACTGAAAAGTGTTATCTCGCACTGTACAGCACAGGAACAACTTTCAAATGAAAGAGTAGAAAAGAAAGCACTAATTTGTAAACTAAATCACAAGTGTGTCGCTTGCTCAATTAGGAATACAGGAAAACTGAAAAGTGATATATCGCACTGTACAGCAAAGGAACAAGTTTCCAACGAAAGAACAGAAAAACAAAGCACTACTTTTAAATGGAATCACATGTGTGTCGCTCGCACAATTAGGAATACAGGAAAACTGAAAAGTGTTATCTCGCACTGTACAGCACAGGAACAACTTTACATCTAAAGAGCAGAAACGCAAACCTCTACTTTGTAAACTAATTCACATACGTGTCGCCTGTTCAATTATAATAGGAAAACTGAAAAGTGGTATAACCCTAACCCTAACACTAACCCCTAACCCTAACCCTAACCCTAATCCTAACCACTACCCTTAACCCTAACCCTAACCCTAACCGTACCCTAACCCTAACCCCCTAACCCTAACCCTAACCCTAACCCCTAACCCTAACCCTAACCCTAACCCTACCGTAACCCAAACACTAACCCTAACCCTAATCCTAACCCCTAACCCTAACCCTAACCCTAACCCTAACCTAACCCTAACTTGTTCCTCAGAGGAAAACGTTTCCAATGAAAGAACGTAAACGCAAAGCACTACTTTGTAAACTGAATCACATGTGTGTCGCTTGCTCAATTAGGAATACAGGAAAACTGAAAAGTGTTATCTCGCACTGTATGGCACAGAAACAAGTTTCCATCAAAAGAAAAGAACCGCAAATCACAACTTTGTAAACTAATTCACATATGTGTCGCCTGTTCACTTATTATGACAGAAAAACTGAAAAGTGATATAACGCACTGTACAGCACAGGAACAAGTTTCAAATGAAAGAATAGAAAAGAAAGCACTAATTTGTAAACTAAATCACATGTGTGTTGCTCGCTCAATTAGGAATACAGGAAAACTGAAAAGTGATATATCGCACTGCACTGCAGAGGACAAGTTTCCAACGAAAGAACAGAAACGCAAAGCACTACTTTGTAAACTAAATCACATGTGTGTCGCTCGCACAATTAGGAATACAGGAAAACTGAAAAGTGTTATCTCGCACTGTACAGCACAGGAACAACTTTCAAATGAAAGAGTAGAAAAGAAAGCACTAATTTGTAAACTAAATCACAAGTGTGTCGCTTGCTCAATTAGGAATACAGGAAAACTGAAAAGTGATATATCGCACTGTACAGCAAAGGAACAAGTTTCCAACGAAAGAACAGAAAAACAAAGCACTACTTTTAAATGGAATCACATGTGTGTCGCTCGCACAATTAGGAATACAGGAAAACTGAAAAGTGTTATCTCGCACTGTACAACACAGGAACAACTTTACTTCTAAAGAGCAGAAACGCAAACCTCTACTTTGTAAACTAATTCACATACGTGTCGCCTGTTCAATTATAATAGGAAAACTGAAAAGTGGTATAACCCTAACCCTAACACTAACCCCTAACCCTAACCCTAACCCTAATCCTAACCACTACCCTTAACCCTAACCCTAACCCTAACCGTACCCTAACCCTAACCCCCTAACCCTAACCCTAACCCTAACCCCTAACCCTAATCCTAACCCCTAACCCTAACCCTAACCCTAACCCTAACTCTAACCCTAACTCGTCCTCACAGGAACAAGTTTCCAATGAAAGAACGTAAACGCAAAGCACTACTTTGTAAACTGAATCACATGTGTGTCGCTTGCTCAATTAGGAATACAGGAAAACTGAAAAGTGTTATCTCGCACTGTATGGCACAGAAACAAGTTTCCATCAAAAGAAAAGAACCGCAAATCACAACTTTGTAAACTAATTCACATATGTGTCGCCTGTTCACTTATTATGACAGGAAAACTGAAAAGTGATAAAGCGCACTGTACAGCACAGGAACAAGTTTCAAATGAAAGAATAGAAAAGAAAGCACTAATTTGTGAACTAAATCACATGAGTGTTGCTTGCTCAATTAGGAATACAGGAAAACTGAAAAGTGATATATCGCACTGCACTGCACAGGACAAGTTTCCAACGAAAGAACAGAAAGGCAAAGCACTACTTTGCAAACTAAATCACATGTGTGTCGCTTGCACAATTAGGAATACAGGAAAACTGAAAAGTGTTATCTCGCACTGTATGGCACAGAAACATGTTTCCATCAAAAGAACAGAAACGCAAATCACAACTTTGTAAACCAATTCACATATGTGTCGCCCGTTCAATTATTATAACAGGAAAACTGAAAAGTGATATAACGCACTGTACAGCACAGGAACAATTTTCCATGGAAAGAAAAGAAACGCAAAGCACACCTTTGTAAACTAATTCATATACGTGTCGCCTGTTCACTTATTATGACAGGAAAACTGAAAAGTGATATAACGCACTGTACAGCACAGGAACAACTTTCAAATGAAAGTATAGAAAAGAAAGCACTAATTTGTAAACTAAATCACAAGTGTGTCGCTCGCTCAATTAGGAATACAGGAAAACTGAAAAGTGATATATCGCACTGTACAGCAGAGGAACAAGATTCCAACAAAAGAACAGAAAAGCAAAGCACTACTTTTAAATGGAATCACATGTGTGTCTCTTGCTCAATTAGGAATACAGGAAAACTGAAAAGTGTTATCTCGCACTATTACAGCACAGAAACAAGTTTCCTTCAAAAGAGCAGAAACGCAAAGCTCTACTTTGTAAACTATTTCACATACGTGTCCCCTGTTCAATTATTATAACAGGAAAACTGAAAAGTGATACAACCCTAACCCTAACCCCCTAACCCTAACCCTAACCCTAACCCTAACCCTAACCCCTAACCCTAACCCTAACCCTAACCCTACCCTAACCCTAACTCTAACACTAACCCTAACCCTAATCCTAACCCCTAAACCTAACCCTAACCCTAACCCTTACTCTAACCCTTACTCGTTCCTCACAGGAACAAGTTTCCAATGAAAGAACGTAAACGCAAAGCACTACTTTGTAAACTGAATCACATGTATGTCGCTTGCTCAATTAGGAATACAGGAAAACTGAAAAGTGATATAACGCACTGTACAGCACAGAAAGAATTTTCCAAGGAAAGAACAGAAACGCAAAGCACAACTTTGTAAACTAATTCACATACGTGTCGCCTGTTCACTTATTATGACAGGAAAACTGAAAAGTGATATAACGCACTGTACAGCACAAGAACAACTTTCAAATGAAAGAGTAGAAAAGAAAGCACTAATTTGTAAACTAAATCACAAGTGTGTCGCTTGGTCAATTAGGAATACAGGAAAACTGAAAAGTGATATATCGCACTGTACAGCAAAGGAACAAGTTTCCAATGAAAGAACAGAAAATCAAAGCACTACTTTTAAATGGAATCACATGTGTGTCGCTCGCACAATTAGGAATACAGGAAAACTGAAAAGTGTTATCTCGCACTGTACAGCACAGGAACAACTTTACCTCTAAAGAGCAGAAACGCAAAGCTCTACTTTGTAAACTAATTCACATACGTGTCGCCTGTTCAGTTATAATAGGAAAACTGAAAAGTGGTATAACCCTAACCCTAACACTAACCCCTAACCCTAACCCTAACCCTAATCCTAACCACTACCCCTAACCCTAACCCTAACCCTAACCCTACCCTAACCCTAACCCTAACCCATAACCCTAACCCTAACCCTAACGCTACCGCTAACCCTAACCCCTAACCCTAACCCTAACCCTAACCCCTAACCCTAACCGTAACCCTAACCCTAACTTGTTCCTCACAGGAACAAGTTTCCAATGAAAGAACATAAACGCAAAGCACTACTTTGTAAACTGAATCACATGTGTGTCGCTTGCTCAATTAGGAATACAGGAAAACTGAAAAGTGTTATCTCGCACTGTATGGCACAGAAACAAGTTTCCATCAAAAGAAAAGAACCGCAAATCACAACTTTGTAAACTAATTCACATATGTGTCGCCTGTTCACTTATTATGACAGGAAAACTGAAAAGTGATATATCGCACTGTACATCAAAGGAACAAGTTTCCAACGAAAGAACAGAAAAACAAAGCACTACTTTTAAATGGAATCACATGTGTGTCGCTCGCACAATTAGGAATACAGGAAAACTGAAAAGTGATATATCGCACTGCACTGCACAGGACAAGTTTCCAACGAAAGAACAGAAACGCAAAGCACTACTTTGTAAACTAAATCACATGTGTGTCGCTCGCACAATTAGGAATACAGGAAAACTGAAAAGTGTTATTTCGCACTGTACAGCACAGGAACAACTTTACATCTAAAGAGCAGAAACGCAAAGCTCTACTTTGTAAACTAATTCACATACGTGTCGCCTGTTCAATTATTATAACAGGAAAACTGAAAAGTGATATAACCCTAACCCTAACACCCTAACCCTAACCCTAAACCTAACCCTAACCCTAATCCTAACTCTAACCCCTAACCCTAACCCTAACCCTAACCCTACCCTAACCCTAACACTAACCCTAACCCTAATCCTAAACCCTAACCCTAACCCTAACCCTAACCCTAACCCTAACTTGTTCCTCACAGGAACAAGTTTCCAATGAAAGAACATAAACGCAAAGCACTACTTTGTAAACTGAATCACATGTGTGTCGCTTGCTCAATTAGGAATACAGGAAAACTGAAAAGTGTTATCTCGCACTGTATGGCACAGAAACAAGTTTCCATCAAAAGAACAGAAACGCAAATCACAACTTTGTAAACCAATTCACATATGTGTCGCCCGTTCAATTATTATAACAGGAAAACCGAAAAGTGATATAACGCACTGTACAGCACAGGAACAATTTTCCAAGGAAAGAAAAGAAACGCAAAGCACACCTTTGTAAACTAATTCACATACGTGTCGCCTGTTCACTTATTATGACAGGAAAACTGAAAAGTGATATAACGCACTGTACAGCACAGGAACAACTTTCAAATGAAAGTATAGAAAAGAAAGCACTAATTTGTAAACTAAATCACAAGTGTGTCGCTCGCTCAATTAGGAATACAGGAAAACTGAAAAGTGATATATCGCACTGTACAGCAAAGGAACAAGTTTCCAACGAAAGAACAGAAAAGCAAAGCACTACTTTTAAATGGAATCACATGTGTGTCGCTCGCTCAATTAGGAATACAGGAAAACTGAAAAGTGATATATCGCACTGTACAGCAAAGGAACAAGTTTCCAACGAAAGAACAGAAAAGCAAAGCACTACTTTTAAATGGAATCACATGTGTGTCGCTCGCACAATTAGGAATACAGGAAAACTGAAAAGTGTTATCTCGCACTGTATGGCACAGAAACAAGTTTCCATCAAAAGAACAGAAACGCAAATGACAACTTTGTAAACCAATTCACATATGTGTCGCCCGTTCAATTATTATAACAGGAAAACTGAAAAGTGATATAACGCACTGTACAGCACAGGAACAATTTTCCAAGGAAAGAAAAGAAACGCAAAGCTCTACTTTGTAAACTATTTCACATACGTGTAGCCTGTTCAATTATTATAACAGGAAAACTGAAAAGTGATACAACCCTAACCCTAACCCCCTAACCCTAACCCTAACCCTAACCGTAACCCTAACCCCTAACCCTAACCCTAACCCTAACCCTACCCTAACCCTAACCCTAACCCTAACCCTACCCTAACCCTAACACTAACCCTAACCCTAATCCTAACCCCTAACCCTAACCCTAACCCTAACCCTTACTCTAACCCTAACTCGTTCCTCACAGGAACAAGTTTCCAATGAAAGAACGTAAACGCAAAGCACTACTTTGTAAACTGAATCACATGTATGTCGCTTGCTCAATTTGGAATACAGGAAAACTGAAAAGTGATATAACGCACTGTACAGCACAGAAAGAATTTTCCAAGGAAAGAACAGAAACGCAAAGCACAACTTTGTAAACTAATTCACATACGTGTCGCCTGTTCACTTATTATGACAGGAAAACTGAAAGGTGATATAACGCACTGTACAGCACAGGAACAACTTTCAAATGAAAGAGTAGAAAAGAAAGCACTACTTTGTAAACTGAATCACATGTGTGTCGCTTGCTCAATTAGGAATACAGGAAAACTGAAAAGTGTTATCTCGCACTGTATGGCACAGAAACAAGTTTCCATCAAAAGAAAAGAACCGCAAATCACAACTTTGTAAACTAATTCACATATGTGTCGCCTGTTCACTTATTATGACAGGAAAACTGAAAAGTGATATAACGCACTGTACAGCACAGTAACAAGTTTCAAATGAAAGAATAGAAAAGAAAGCACTAATTTGTAAACTAAATCACATGTGTGTTGCTCGCTCAATTAGGAATACAGGAAAACTGAAAAGTGATATATCGCACTGCACTGCAGAGGACAAGTTTCCAACGAAAGAACAGAAACGCAAAGCACTACTTTGTAAACTAAATCACATGTGTGTCGCTCGCACAATTGGGAATACAGGAAAACTGAAAAGTGTTATCTCGCACTGTACAGCACAGGAACAACTTTCAAATGAAAGAGTAGAAAAGAAAGCACTAATTTGTAAACTAAATCACAAGTGTGTCGCTTGCTCAATTAGGAATACAGGAAAACTGAAAAGTGATATATCGCACTGTACAGCAAAGGAACAAGTTTCCAACGAAAGAACAGAAAAACAAAGCACTACTTTTAAATGGAATCACATGTGTGTCGCTCGCACAATTAGGAATACAGGAAAACTGAAAAGTGTTATCTCGCACTGTACAGCACAGGAACAACTTTACATCTAAAGAGCAGAAACGCAAACCTCTACTTTGTAAACTAATTCACATACGTGTCGCCTGTTCAATTATAATAGGAAAACTGAAAAGTGGTATAACCCTAACCCTAACACTAACCCCTAACCCTAACCCTAACCCTAATCCTAACCACTACCCTTAACCCTAACCCTAACCCTAACCGTACCCTAACCCTAACCCCCTAACCCTAACCCTAACCCTAACCCCTAACCCTAACCCTAACCCTAACCCTACCGTAACCCAAACACTAACCCTAACCCTAATCCTAACCCCTAACCCTAACCCTAACCCTAACCCTAACCTAACCCTAACTTGTTCCTCAGAGGAAAACGTTTCCAATGAAAGAACGTAAACGCAAAGCACTACTTTGTAAACTGAATCACATGTGTGTCGCTTGCTCAATTAGGAATACAGGAAAACTGAAAAGTGTTATCTCGCACTGTATGGCACAGAAACAAGTTTCCATCAAAAGAAAAGAACCGCAAATCACAACTTTGTAAACTAATTCACATATGTGTCGCCTGTTCACTTATTATGACAGAAAAACTGAAAAGTGATATAACGCACTGTACAGCACAGGAACAAGTTTCAAATGAAAGAATAGAAAAGAAAGCACTAATTTGTAAACTAAATCACATGTGTGTTGCTCGCTCAATTAGGAATACAGGAAAACTGAAAAGTGATATATCGCACTGCACTGCAGAGGACAAGTTTCCAACGAAAGAACAGAAACGCAAAGCACTACTTTGTAAACTAAATCACATGTGTGTCGCTCGCACAATTAGGAATACAGGAAAACTGAAAAGTGTTATCTCGCACTGTACAGCACAGGAACAACTTTCAAATGAAAGAGTAGAAAAGAAAGCACTAATTTGTAAACTAAATCACAAGTGTGTCGCTTGCTCAATTAGGAATACAGGAAAACTGAAAAGTGATATATCGCACTGTACAGCAAAGGAACAAGTTTCCAACGAAAGAACAGAAAAACAAAGCACTACTTTTAAATGGAATCACATGTGTGTCGCTCGCACAATTAGGAATACAGGAAAACTGAAAAGTGTTATCTCGCACTGTACAACACAGGAACAACTTTACTTCTAAAGAGCAGAAACGCAAACCTCTACTTTGTAAACTAATTCACATACGTGTCGCCTGTTCAATTATAATAGGAAAACTGAAAAGTGGTATAACCCTAACCCTAACACTAACCCCTAACCCTAACCCTAACCCTAATCCTAACCACTACCCTTAACCCTAACCCTAACCCTAACCGTACCCTAACCCTAACCCCCTAACCCTAACCCTAACCCTAACCCCTAACCCTAATCCTAACCCCTAACCCTAACCCTAACCCTAACCCTAACTCTAACCCTAACTCGTCCTCACAGGAACAAGTTTCCAATGAAAGAACGTAAACGCAAAGCACTACTTTGTAAACTGAATCACATGTGTGTCGCTTGCTCAATTAGGAATACAGGAAAACTGAAAAGTGTTATCTCGCACTGTATGGCACAGAAACAAGTTTCCATCAAAAGAAAAGAACCGCAAATCACAACTTTGTAAACTAATTCACATATGTGTCGCCTGTTCACTTATTATGACAGGAAAACTGAAAAGTGATAAAGCGCACTGTACAGCACAGGAACAAGTTTCAAATGAAAGAATAGAAAAGAAAGCACTAATTTGTGAACTAAATCACATGAGTGTTGCTTGCTCAATTAGGAATACAGGAAAACTGAAAAGTGATATATCGCACTGCACTGCACAGGACAAGTTTCCAACGAAAGAACAGAAAGGCAAAGCACTACTTTGCAAACTAAATCACATGTGTGTCGCTTGCACAATTAGGAATACAGGAAAACTGAAAAGTGTTATCTCGCACTGTATGGCACAGAAACATGTTTCCATCAAAAGAACAGAAACGCAAATCACAACTTTGTAAACCAATTCACATATGTGTCGCCCGTTCAATTATTATAACAGGAAAACTGAAAAGTGATATAACGCACTGTACAGCACAGGAACAATTTTCCATGGAAAGAAAAGAAACGCAAAGCACACCTTTGTAAACTAATTCATATACGTGTCGCCTGTTCACTTATTATGACAGGAAAACTGAAAAGTGATATAACGCACTGTACAGCACAGGAACAACTTTCAAATGAAAGTATAGAAAAGAAAGCACTAATTTGTAAACTAAATCACAAGTGTGTCGCTCGCTCAATTAGGAATACAGGAAAACTGAAAAGTGATATATCGCACTGTACAGCAGAGGAACAAGATTCCAACAAAAGAACAGAAAAGCAAAGCACTACTTTTAAATGGAATCACATGTGTGTCTCTTGCTCAATTAGGAATACAGGAAAACTGAAAAGTGTTATCTCGCACTATTACAGCACAGAAACAAGTTTCCTTCAAAAGAGCAGAAACGCAAAGCTCTACTTTGTAAACTATTTCACATACGTGTCCCCTGTTCAATTATTATAACAGGAAAACTGAAAAGTGATACAACCCTAACCCTAACCCCCTAACCCTAACCCTAACCCTAACCCTAACCCTAACCCCTAACCCTAACCCTAACCCTAACCCTACCCTAACCCTAACTCTAACACTAACCCTAACCCTAATCCTAACCCCTAAACCTAACCCTAACCCTAACCCTTACTCTAACCCTTACTCGTTCCTCACAGGAACAAGTTTCCAATGAAAGAACGTAAACGCAAAGCACTACTTTGTAAACTGAATCACATGTATGTCGCTTGCTCAATTAGGAATACAGGAAAACTGAAAAGTGATATAACGCACTGTACAGCACAGAAAGAATTTTCCAAGGAAAGAACAGAAACGCAAAGCACAACTTTGTAAACTAATTCACATACGTGTCGCCTGTTCACTTATTATGACAGGAAAACTGAAAAGTGATATAACGCACTGTACAGCACAAGAACAACTTTCAAATGAAAGAGTAGAAAAGAAAGCACTAATTTGTAAACTAAATCACAAGTGTGTCGCTTGGTCAATTAGGAATACAGGAAAACTGAAAAGTGATATATCGCACTGTACAGCAAAGGAACAAGTTTCCAATGAAAGAACAGAAAATCAAAGCACTACTTTTAAATGGAATCACATGTGTGTCGCTCGCACAATTAGGAATACAGGAAAACTGAAAAGTGTTATCTCGCACTGTACAGCACAGGAACAACTTTACCTCTAAAGAGCAGAAACGCAAAGCTCTACTTTGTAAACTAATTCACATACGTGTCGCCTGTTCAGTTATAATAGGAAAACTGAAAAGTGGTATAACCCTAACCCTAACACTAACCCCTAACCCTAACCCTAACCCTAATCCTAACCACTACCCCTAACCCTAACCCTAACCCTAACCCTACCCTAACCCTAACCCTAACCCATAACCCTAACCCTAACCCTAACGCTACCGCTAACCCTAACCCCTAACCCTAACCCTAACCCTAACCCCTAACCCTAACCGTAACCCTAACCCTAACTTGTTCCTCACAGGAACAAGTTTCCAATGAAAGAACATAAACGCAAAGCACTACTTTGTAAACTGAATCACATGTGTGTCGCTTGCTCAATTAGGAATACAGGAAAACTGAAAAGTGTTATCTCGCACTGTATGGCACAGAAACAAGTTTCCATCAAAAGAAAAGAACCGCAAATCACAACTTTGTAAACTAATTCACATATGTGTCGCCTGTTCACTTATTATGACAGGAAAACTGAAAAGTGATATATCGCACTGTACATCAAAGGAACAAGTTTCCAACGAAAGAACAGAAAAACAAAGCACTACTTTTAAATGGAATCACATGTGTGTCGCTCGCACAATTAGGAATACAGGAAAACTGAAAAGTGATATATCGCACTGCACTGCACAGGACAAGTTTCCAACGAAAGAACAGAAACGCAAAGCACTACTTTGTAAACTAAATCACATGTGTGTCGCTCGCACAATTAGGAATACAGGAAAACTGAAAAGTGTTATTTCGCACTGTACAGCACAGGAACAACTTTACATCTAAAGAGCAGAAACGCAAAGCTCTACTTTGTAAACTAATTCACATACGTGTCGCCTGTTCAATTATTATAACAGGAAAACTGAAAAGTGATATAACCCTAACCCTAACACCCTAACCCTAACCCTAAACCTAACCCTAACCCTAATCCTAACTCTAACCCCTAACCCTAACCCTAACCCTAACCCTACCCTAACCCTAACACTAACCCTAACCCTAATCCTAAACCCTAACCCTAACCCTAACCCTAACCCTAACCCTAACTTGTTCCTCACAGGAACAAGTTTCCAATGAAAGAACATAAACGCAAAGCACTACTTTGTAAACTGAATCACATGTGTGTCGCTTGCTCAATTAGGAATACAGGAAAACTGAAAAGTGTTATCTCGCACTGTATGGCACAGAAACAAGTTTCCATCAAAAGAACAGAAACGCAAATCACAACTTTGTAAACCAATTCACATATGTGTCGCCCGTTCAATTATTATAACAGGAAAACCGAAAAGTGATATAACGCACTGTACAGCACAGGAACAATTTTCCAAGGAAAGAAAAGAAACGCAAAGCACACCTTTGTAAACTAATTCACATACGTGTCGCCTGTTCACTTATTATGACAGGAAAACTGAAAAGTGATATAACGCACTGTACAGCACAGGAACAACTTTCAAATGAAAGTATAGAAAAGAAAGCACTAATTTGTAAACTAAATCACAAGTGTGTCGCTCGCTCAATTAGGAATACAGGAAAACTGAAAAGTGATATATCGCACTGTACAGCAAAGGAACAAGTTTCCAACGAAAGAACAGAAAAGCAAAGCACTACTTTTAAATGGAATCACATGTGTGTCGCTCGCTCAATTAGGAATACAGGAAAACTGAAAAGTGATATATCGCACTGTACAGCAAAGGAACAAGTTTCCAACGAAAGAACAGAAAAGCAAAGCACTACTTTTAAATGGAATCACATGTGTGTCGCTCGCACAATTAGGAATACAGGAAAACTGAAAAGTGTTATCTCGCACTGTATGGCACAGAAACAAGTTTCCATCAAAAGAACAGAAACGCAAATGACAACTTTGTAAACCAATTCACATATGTGTCGCCCGTTCAATTATTATAACAGGAAAACTGAAAAGTGATATAACGCACTGTACAGCACAGGAACAATTTTCCAAGGAAAGAAAAGAAACGCAAAGCTCTACTTTGTAAACTATTTCACATACGTGTAGCCTGTTCAATTATTATAACAGGAAAACTGAAAAGTGATACAACCCTAACCCTAACCCCCTAACCCTAACCCTAACCCTAACCGTAACCCTAACCCCTAACCCTAACCCTAACCCTAACCCTACCCTAACCCTAACCCTAACCCTAACCCTACCCTAACCCTAACACTAACCCTAACCCTAATCCTAACCCCTAACCCTAACCCTAACCCTAACCCTTACTCTAACCCTAACTCGTTCCTCACAGGAACAAGTTTCCAATGAAAGAACGTAAACGCAAAGCACTACTTTGTAAACTGAATCACATGTATGTCGCTTGCTCAATTTGGAATACAGGAAAACTGAAAAGTGATATAACGCACTGTACAGCACAGAAAGAATTTTCCAAGGAAAGAACAGAAACGCAAAGCACAACTTTGTAAACTAATTCACATACGTGTCGCCTGTTCACTTATTATGACAGGAAAACTGAAAGGTGATATAACGCACTGTACAGCACAGGAACAACTTTCAAATGAAAGAGTAGAAAAGAAAGCACTAATTTGTAAACTAAATCACAAGTGTGTCGCTTGCTCATTTAGGAATACAGGAAAACTGAAAAGTGATATATCGCACTGTACAGCAAAGGAACAAGTTTCCAACGAAAGAACAGAAAATCAAAGCACTACTTTTAAATGGAATCACATGTGTGTCGCTCGCACAATTAGGAATACAGAAAAACTGAAAAGTGTTATCTCGCACTGTACAGTACAGGAACAACTTTACATCTAAAGAGCAGAAACGCAAAGCTCTACTTTGTAAACTAATTCACATACGTGTCACCTGTTCAATTATAATAGGAAAACTGAAAAGTGGTATAACCCTAACCCTAACACTAACCCCTAACCCTAACCCTAACCCTAATCCTAACCACTACCCCTAACCCTAACCCTAACCCTAACCCTAACCCTAACCCTACCCTAACCCTAACCCTAACCCTAACCCATAACCCTAACCCTAACCCTAACGCTACCGCTAACCCTAACCCCTAACCCTAACCCTAACCCTAACCCCTAACCCTAACCCTAACCCTAACCCTAACCCTAACTTGTTCCTCACAGGAACAAGTTTCCAATGAAAGAACGTAAACGCAAAGCACTACTTTGTAAACTGAATCACATGTGTGTCGCTTGCTCAATTAGGAATACAGGAAAACTGAAAAGTGTTATCTCGCACTGTATGGCACAGAAACAAGTTTCCATCAAAAGAAAAGAACCGCAAATCACAACTTTGTAAACTAATTCACATATGTGTCGCCTGTTCACTTATTATGACAGGAAAACTGAAAAGTGATATATCGCACTGTACAGCAAAGGAACGAGTTTCCAACGAAAGAACAGAAAAGCAAAGCACTACTTTTAAATGGAATCACATGTGTGTCTCTCGCTCAATTAGGAATACAGGAAAACTGAAAAGTGTTATCTCGCACTATACAACACAGAAACAAGTTTCCTTCAAAAGAGCAGAAACGCAAAGCTCTACTTTGTAAACTATTTCACATACGTGTCGCCTGTTCAATTATTATAACAGGAAAATTGAAAAGTGATACAACCCTAAACCTAACCCCCTAACCCTAACCCTAACCCCTAACCCTAACCCTAACCCTAACCCTACCGTAACCCTAACCCTAACCCTAACCCTACCCTAACCCTAACACTAACCCTAACCCTAATCCTAACCCCTAACCCTAACCCTAACCCTAACCCTGACTCTAACCCTAACTCGTTCCTCACAGGAACAAGTTTACAATGAAAGAACGTAAACGCAAAGCACTACTTTGTAAACTTAATCACATGTATGTCGCTTGCTCAATTAGGAATACAGGAAAACTGAAAAGTGATATAACGCACTGTACAGCACAGAAACAATTTTTCAACGAAAGAACAGAAACGCAAAGCACAACTTTGTAAACTAATTCACATACGTGTCGCCTGTTCACTTATTATGACAGGAAAACTGAAAAGTGATATAACGCACTGTACAGCACAGGAACAACTTTCAAATGAAAGAGTAGAAAAGAAAGCACTAATTTGTAAACTAAATCACAAGTGTGTCGCTTGCTCAATTAGGAATACAGGAAAACTGAAAATTGATATATCGCACTGTACAGCAAAGGAACAAGTTTCCAACGAAAGAACACAAAAAAACAAAGCACTACTTTTAAATGGAATCACATGTGTGTCGCTCGCACAATTAGGAATACAGGAAAACTGAAAAGTGTTATCTCGCACTGTACAGCACAGGAACAACTTTACATCTAAAGAGCAGAAACGCAAACCTCTACTTTGTAAACTAATTCACAAACGTGTCGCCTGTTCAATTATAATAGGAAAACTGAAAAGTGGTATAACCCTAACCCTAACACTAACCCCTAACCCTAACCCTAACCCTAATCCTAACCACTACCCCTAACCCTAACCCTAACCCTAACCCTACCCTAACCCTAACCCTAACCCTAACCCATAACCCTAACCCTAACCCTAACGCTACCGCTAACCCTAACCCCTTAACCCTAACCCTAACCCTAACCCCTAACCGTAACCCTAACCCTAACCCTGACTTGTTCCTCACAGGAACAAGTTTCCAATGAAAGAACGTAAACGCAAAGCACTACTTTGTAATCTGAATCACATGTGTGTCGCTTGCTCAATTAGGAATACAGGAAAACTGAAAAATGTTATCTCGCACTGTATGGCACAGAAACAAGTTTCCATCAAAAGAAAAGAACCGCAAATCACAACTTTGTAAACCAATTCACATATGTGTCGCCCGTTCAATTATTATAACAGGAAAACTGAAAAGTGATATAACGCACTGTACAGCACAGGAACAAATTTCCAACGAAAGAACAGAAACGCAAAGCACAACTTTGTAAACTAATTCACATATGTGTCACCTGTTCAATTATTATGACAGGAAAACTGAAAAGTGATATATCACACTGTACAGCACAGAAACAAGTTTCCAAAAGAAGAACAGAATCGCAAAGCACTACATTGTAAACTAAATCACATGTGTGTCACTCGCTCAATTCGGAATACAGGAAAACTGAAAAGTGTTATCTCGCACTGTACAGCACAGGAACAACTTTACATCTAAAGAGCAGAAACGCAAAGCTCTACTTTGTAAAGTAATTCACATACGTGTCGCCTGTTCAATTATTATAACAGGAAAATTGAAAAGTGATATAACCCTAACTCTAACCCCCTAAACCTAACCCTAACCCTAACACCTAACTCTAACCCTAACCCTAACACTAACCCTAACCCATAACCCTAACCCTAACCCTAACCCTACCCCTACCCCTAACCCCTAACCCTAACCCTAACCCCTAACCCTAACCCTAACCCTAACCCTAACCCTAACTTTTTCCTCACAGGAACAAGTTTCCAATGAAAGAACGTAAACGCAAAGCACTACTTTGTAAACTGAATCACATGTGTGTCGCTTGCTCAATTAGGAATACAGGAAAACTGAAAAGTGTTATCTCGCACTGTATGGCACAGAAACAAGTTTCCATCAAAAGAAAAGAAACGCAAATCACAACTTTGTAAACCAATTCACGTATGTGTCGCCCGTTCAATTATTATAACAGGAAAACTGAAAAGTGATATAACGCACTGTACAGCACAGGAACAACTTTAAAATAAAGAATAGGAAAGAAAGCACTAATTTGTAAACTAAATCACAAGTGTGTCGCTCGCTCAATTAGGAATACAGGAAAACTGAAAAGTGATATATCGCACTGTACAGCAAAGGAACAAGTTTCCAACAAAAGAACAGAAAAGCAAAGCACTACTTTTAAATGGAATCACAGGTGTGTCTCTTGCTCAATTAGGAATACAGGAAAACTGAAAAGTGTTATCTCGCACTGTATAGCACAGAAACAACTTTACATCTAAAGAGCAGAAACGCAAAGCTCTACTTTGTTAACTAATTCACATACGTGTCGCCTGTTCAATTATAATAGGAAAACTGAAAAGTGGTATAACCCTAACCCTAACCCTAACCCCTAACCCTAACCCTAACCCTAACCCTAACCACTACCCCTAACCCTAACCCTAACCCTAACACTAACCCATAACCCGAACCCTAACCCTAACACTACCCCTAACCCTAACCACTAACCCTAACCCTAAACCCTAACCCTAACCCTAACCCTAACCCTAAACCTAACCCTAACTTGTTCCTCACAGGAACAAGTTTCCAATGAAAGAACGTAAACGCAAAGCACTACTTTGTAAACTGAATCACATGTGTGTCGCTTGCTCAATTAGGAATACAGGAAAACTGAAAAGTGTTATCTCGCACTGTATGGCACAGAAACAAGTTTCCATCAAAAAAAAGAAACGCAAATCACAACTTTGTAAACCAATTCACATATGTGTCGCCCGTTCAATTATTATAACAGGAAAACTGAAAAGTGATATAACGCACTGTACAGCACAGAAACAATTTTCCAAGGAAAGAACAGAAACGCAAAGCACAACTTTGTAAACTAATTCACATACGTGTCGCCTGTTCACTTATTATGACAGGAAAACTGAAAAGTGTTATTTCGCACTGTACAGCACAGGAACAACTTTACATCTAAAGAGCAGAAAGGCAAAGCTTTACTTAGCAAACTAATTCACATACGTGTCGCCTGATCAATTATTATAACAGGAAAACTGAAAAGTGATATAACCCTAACCCTAACCTCCTAACCCTAACCCTAACCGTAACCCTAACCCTAACCCTAACCCTAACTTGTTCCTCACAGAAAAACGTTTCCAATGAAAGAACGTAAACGCAAAGCACTACTTTGTAAACTGAATCACATGTGTGTCGCTTGCTCAATTAGGAATACAGGAAAACTGAAAAGTGTTATCTCGCACTGTATGGCACAGAAACAAGTTTCCATCAAAAGAAAAGAACCGCAAATCACAACTTTGTAAACTAATTCACATATGTGTCGCCTGTTCACTTATTATGACAGGAAAACTGAAAAGTGATATAACGCACTGTACAGCACAGGAACAAGTTTCAAATGAAAGAATAGAAAAGAAAGCACTAATTTGTAAACTAAATCACATGTGTGTTGCTCGCTCAATTAGGAATACAGGAAAACTGAAAAGTGATATATCGCACTGCACTGCACAGGACAAGTTTCCAACGAAAGAACAGAAAGGCAAAGCACTACATTGTAAACTAAATCACGTGTGTCGCTCGCACAATTAGGAATACAGGAAAACTGAAAAGTGTTATCTCGCACTGTACAGCACAGGAACAACTTTACATCTAAAGAGCAGAAACGCAAAGCTCTACTTTGTAAACTATTTCACATACGTGTCGCCTGTTCAATTATTATAACAGGAAAACTGAAAAGTGATACAACCCTAACCCTAACCCCCTAACCCTAACACTAACCCTAACCCTAACCCCTAACCCTAACCCTAACCCTAACCCTAACCCTACCCTAACCCTAACACTAACCCTAACCCTAATCCTAACCCCTAACCCTAACCCTAACCCTAACCCAAACTCTAACCCTAACTCGTTCCTTACAGGAACAAGTTTCCAATGAAAGAACGTAAACGCAAAGCACTACTTTGTAAACTGAATCACATGTGTGTCGCTTGCTCAATTAGGAATACAGGAAAACTGAAAAGTGTTATCTTGCACTGTATGGCACAGAAACAAGTTTCCATCAAAAGAAAAGAACCGCAAATCACAACTTTGTAAACTAATTCACATATGTCTTGCCTGTTCACTTATTATGACAGGAAAACTGAAAAGTGATATAACGCACTGTACAGCACAGAAACAATTTTCCAAGGAAAGAACAGAAACGCAAAGCACAACTTTGTAAACTAATTCTCATACGTGTCGCCTGTTCACTTATTATGACAGGAAAACTGAAAAGTGATATAACGCACTGTACAGCACAGGAACAACTTTCAAATGAAAGAGTAGAAAAGAAAGCACTAATTTGTAATCTAAATCACAAGTGTGTCGCTTGCTCAATTAGGAATACAGGAAAACTGAAAAGTGATATATCGCACTGTACAGCAAAGGAACAAGTTTCCAACGAAAGAACAGAAACGCAAAGCACTACTTTGTAAACTAAATCACATGTGTGTCGCTCGCACAATTAGGAATACAGGAAAACTGAAAAGTGTTATCTCGCACTGTACAGCACAGGAACAACTTTACATCTAAAGAGCAGAAACGCAAAGCTCTACTTTGTAAACTATTTCACATACGTGTCGCCTGTTCAATTAGTATAACAGGAAAACTGAAGAGTGATACCACCCTAAACCTAACCCCCTAACCCTAACCCTAACCCTAACCCTAACCCTAACCCTAACCCCTAACCCTAACCCTAACCCTAACCCTAACCCTACCCTAACCCTAACACTAACCCTAACCCTAATCCTAACCCCTAACCCTAACCCTAACCCTAACCCTAACCCTAACTCTAACCCTAACTCGTTCCTCACAGGAACAAGTTTCCAATGAAAGAACGTAAACGCAAAGCACTACTTTGTAAACTGATTCACATGTGTGTCGCTTGCTCAATTAGGAATACAGGAAAACTGAAAAGTGTTATCTCGCACTGTATGGCACAGAAACAAGTTTCCATCAAAAGAAAAGAACCGCAAATCACAACTTTGTAAACTAATTCACATATGTGTCGCCTGTTCACTTATTATGACAGGAAAACTGAAAAGTGATATAACGCACTGTACAGCACAGGAACAAGTTTCAAATGAAAGAATAGAAAAGAAAGCACTAATTTGTAAACTAAATCACATGTGTGTTGCTCGCTCAATTAGGAATACAGGATAACTGAAAAGTGATATATCGCACTGCACTGCACAGGACAAGTTTCCAACGAAAGAACAGAAAGGCAAAGCGCTACTTTGTAAACTAAATCACATGTGTGTCGCTCGCACAATTAGGAATACAGGAAAACCGAAAAGTGTTATCTCGCACTGTACAGCACAGGAAAAACTTTACATCTAAAGAGCAGAAACGCAAAGCTCTACTTTGTAAACTATTTCACATACGTGTCGCCTGTTCAATTATTATAACAGGAAAACTGAAAAGTGATATAACCCTAACCCTAACCCCCTAACCCTAACCCTAACCCTAACCCTAACCCCTAACCCTAACCCTAACCCTAACCCTACCCTAACCCTAACACTAACCCTAACCCTAATCCTAACCCCTAACCCTAACCCTAACCCTAACCCTAACCTAACCCTAACTTGTTCCTCACAGGAAAACGTTTCCAATGAAAAAACGTAAACGCAAAGCACTACTTTGTAAACTGAATCACATGTGTGTCGCTTGCTCAATTAGGAATACAAGAAAACTGAAAAGTGTTATATCGCACTGTATGGCACAGAAACAAGTTTCCATCAAAAGAAAAGAACCGCAAATCACAACTTTGTAAACTAATTCACATATGTGTCGCCTGTTCACTTATTATGACAGGAAAACTGAAAAGTGATATAACGTACTGTACAGCACAGGAACAATTTTCCAAGGAAAGAAAAGAAACACAAAGCACAACTTTGTAAACTAATTCACATACGTGTCACCTGTTCACTTATTATGACAGGAAAACTGAAAAGTGATATAACGCACTGTACAGCACAGGAACAACTTTCAAATGAAAGTATAGAAAAGAAAGCACTAATTTGTAAACTAAATCACAAGTGTGTCGCTCGCTCAATTAGGAATACAGGAAAACTGAAAAGTGTTATCTCGCACTATACAGCACAGGAACAACTTTATATCTAAAGAGCAGAAACGCAAAGCTCTACTTTGCAAACTGAATCACATGTGTGTCGCTTGCTCAATTAGGAATACAGGAAAACTGAAAAGTGTTATCTCGCACTGTACAGCACAGGAACAACTTTACATCTAAAGAGCAGAAAGGCAAAGCTTTACTTAGCAAACTAATTCACGTACGTATCGCCTGATCAATTATTATAACAGGAAAACTGAAAAGTGATATAACCCTAACCCTAACCCCCTAACCCTAACCCTAACCTTAACCCTAACCCTAACCCCTAACCCTAACCCTAACCCTAACCCTAACCCATAACCCTAAACCTAACCCTAACCCTACCCCTAACACTAACCCCTAACCCTAACCCTAACCCTAACCCTAACGCCTAACCCTAACCGTAACCCTTACCCTAACCCTAACCCTAACTTGTTCCTCACAGGAACAAGTTTCCAATGAAAGAACGTAAACGCAAAGCACTACTTTGTAAACTGAATCACATGTGTGTCGCTTGCTCAATTAGGAATACAGGAAAACTGAAAACTGTTATCTCGCACTGTATGGCACAGAAACAAGTTTCCATCAAAAGAAAAGAACCGCAAATCACAACTTTGTAAACTAATTCACATATGTGTCGCCTGTTCACTTATTATGTCAGGAAAACTGAAAAGTGATATAACGCACTGTACAGCACAGGAACAAGTTTCAAATGAAAGAATAGAAAAGAAAGCACTAATTTGTAAACTAAATCACATGTGTGTTGCTCGCTCAATTAGGAATACAGGAAAACTGAAAAGTTGTATATCGCACTGCACTGCACAGGACAAGTTTCCAACGAAAGAACAGAAAGGCAAAGCGCTACTTTGTAAACTAAATCACATGTGTGTCGCTCGCACAATTAGAAATACAGGAAAACTGAAAAGTTTTATCTCGCACTGTACAGCACAGGAACAACTTTACATCTAAAGAGCAGAAACGCAAAGCTCTACTTTGTAAACTATTTCACATACGTGTCGCCTGTTCAATTATTATAACAGGAAAACTGAAAAGTGATACAACCCTAACCCTAACCCCCTAACCCTAACCCTAACCCTAACCCTAACCCCTAACCCTAACCCTAACCCTAACCCTAACCCTACCCTAACCCTAACACTAACCCTAACCCTAATCCTAACCCCTAACCCTAACCCTAACCCTAACCCTAACTCTAACCCTAACTCGTTCCTCACAGGAACAAGTTTCCAATGAAAGAACGTAAACGCAAAGCACTACTTTGTAAACTGAATCACATGTGTGTCGCTTGCTCAATTAGGAATACAGGAAAACTGAAAAGTGATATATCGCACTGCACTGCACAGGACAAGTTTCCAACGAAAGAACAGAAAGGCAAAGCGCTACTTTGTAAACAAAATCACATGTGTGTCACTCGCACAATTAGGAATACAGGAAAACTGAAAAGTGTTATCTCACACTGTATAGCACAGGAACAACTTTACATCTAAAGAGCAGAAACGCAAAGCTCTACTTTGTAAACTATTTCACATACGTGTCGCCTGTTCAATTATTATAACAGGAAAACTGAAAAGTGATATAACCCTAACCCTAACCCCTAACCCTAACCCTAACCCTAACCCTACCCTAACCCTAACACTAACCCTAACCCTAATCCTAACCCCTAACCCTAACCCTAACCCTAACCCTAACCTAACCCTAACTTCTTCCTCACAGGAAAACGTTTCCAATGAAAAAACGTAAACGCAAAGCACTACTTTGTAAACTGAATCACATGTGTGTCGCTTGCTCAATTAGGAATACAAGAAAACTGAAAAGTGTTATATCGCACTGTATGGCACAGAAACAAGTTTCCATCAAAAGAAAAGAACCGCAAATCACAACTTTGTAAACTAAATCACATATGTGTCGCCTGTTCACTTATTATGACAGGAAAACTGAAAAGTGATATAACGTACTGTACAGCACAGGAACAATTTTCCAAGGAAAGAAAAGAAACACAAAGCACAACTTTGTAAACTAATTCACATACGTGTCGCCTGTTCACTTATTATGACAGGAAAACTGAAAAGTGATATAACGCACTGTACAGCACAGGAACAACTTTCAAATGAAAGTATAGAAAAGAAAGCACTAATTTGTAAACTAAATCACAAGTGTGTCGCTCGCTCAATTAGGAATACAAGAAAACTGAAAAGTGTTATCTCGCACTATACAGCACAGGAACAACTTTACATCTAAACAGCAGAAACGCAAAGCTCTACTTTGCAAACTGAATCACATGTGTGTCGCTTGCTCAATTAGGAATACAGGAAAACTGAAAAGTGTTATCTCGCACTGTACAGCACAGGAACAACTTTACATCTAAAGAGCAGAAAGGCAAAGCTTTACTTAGCAAACTAATTCACATACGTGTCGCCTGATCAATTATTATAACAGGAAAACTGAAAAGTGATATAACCCTAACCCTAACCCCCTAACCCTAACCCTAACCTTAACCCTAACCCTAACCCCTAACCCTAACCCTAACCCTAACCCTAACCCTAACCCTAACCCATAACCCTAACCCTAACCCTACCCCTAACACTAACCCCTAACCCTAACCCTAACCCTAACGCCTAACCCTAACCGTAACCCTAACCCTAACCCTAACCCTACCTTGTTCCTCACAGGAACAAGTTTCCAATGAAAGAACATAAACGCAAAGCACTACTGTGTAAACTGAATCACACGTGTGTCGCTTGCTCAATTAGGAATACAGGAAAACTGAAAAGTGTTATCTCGCACTGTATGGCACAGAAACAAGTTTCCATCAAAAGAAAAGAACCGCAAATCACAAGTTTGTAAACTAATTCACATATGTGTCGCCTGTTCACTTATTATGACAGGAAAACTGAAAAGTGATATAACGCACTGTACAGCACAGGAACAAGTTTCAAATGAAAGAATAGAAAAGAAAGCACTAATTTGTAAACTAAATCACATGTGTGTTGCTCGCTCAATTAGGAATACAGGAAAACTGAAAAGTGATATATCGCACTGCACTGCACAGGACAAGTTTCCAACGAAAGAACAGAAAGGCAAAGCGCTACTTTGTAAACTAAATCACATGTGTGTCGCTCGCACAATTAGGAATACAGGAAAACTGAAAAGTGTTATCTCGCACTGTACAGCACAGGAACAACTTTACATCTAAAGAGCAGAAACGCAAAGCTCTACTTTGTAAACTATTTCACATACGTGTCGCCTGTTCAATTATTATAACAGGCAAACTGAAAAGTGATACAACCCTAACCCTAACCCCCTAACCCTAACCCTAACCCTAACCCTAACCCTAACCCCTAACCCTAACCCTAACCCTAACCCTAACCCTAACCCTACCCTAACCCTAACACTAACCCTAACCCTAATCCTAACCCCTAACCCTAACCCTAACCCTAACCCTAACTCTAACCCTAACTCGTTCCTCACAGGAACAAGTTTCCAATGAAAGAACGTAAACGCAAAGCACTACTTTGTAAACTGAATCACATGTGTGTCGCTTGCTCAATTAGGAATACAGGAAAACTGAAAAGTGTTATCTCGCACTGTATGGCACAGAAACAAGTTTCCATCAAAAGAAAAGAACCGCAAATCACAACTTTGTAAACTAATTCACATATGTGTCGCCTGTTCACTTATTATGACAGGAAAACTGAAAAGTGATATAACGCACTGTACAGCACAGGAACAAGTTTCAAATGAAAGAATAGAAAAGAAAGCACTAATTTGTAAACTAAATCACATGTGTGTTGCTCGCTCAATTAGGAATACAGGAAAACTGAAAAGTGATATATCGCACTGCACTGCACAGGACAAGTTTCCAACGAAAGAACAGAAAGGCAAAGCACTACTTTGTAAACTAAATCACATGTGTGTCGCTCGCACAATTAGGAATACAGGAAAACTGAAAAGTGATATATCGCACTGTACAGCAAAGGAACAAGTTTCCAATGAAAGAACAGAAAAGCAAAGCACTATTTTTAAATGGAATCACATGTGTGTCGCTCACTCCATTAGGAATACAGGAAAACTGAAGAGTGTTATCTCGCACTATACAGCACAGAAACAAGTTTCCTACAAAAGAGCAGAAACGCAAAGCTCTACTTTGTAAACTATTTCACATACGTGTCGCCTGTTCAATTATTATAACAGGAAAACTGAAAAGTGATATAACCCTAACCCTAACCCCCTAACCCTAACCGTAACCCTAACCCTAACCCCTAACCCTAACCCTAACCCTAACCCTACCCTAACCCTAACACTAACCCTAACCCTAATCCTAACCCCTAACCCTAACCCTAACCCTAACCCTAACCTAACCCTAACTTGTTCCTCACAGGAAAACGTTTCCAATGAAAAAACGTAAACGCAAAGCACTACTTTGTAAACTGAATCACATGTGTGTCGCTTGCTCAATTAGGAATACAAGAAAACTGAAAAGTGTTATATCGCACTGTATGCCACAGAAACAAGTATCCATCAAAAGAAAAGAACCGCAAATCACAACTTTGTAAACTAATTCACATATGTGTCGCCTGTTCACTTATTATGACAGGAAAACTGAAAAGTGATATAACGCACTGTACAGCACAGGAACAATTTTCCAAGGAAAGAAAAGAAACACAAAGCACAACTTTGTAAACTAATTCACATACGTGTCGCCTGTTCACTTATTATGACAGGAAAACTGAAAAGTGATAAAACGCACTGTACAGCACAGGAACAACTTTCAAATGAAAGTATTGAAAAGAAAGCACTAATTTGTAAACTAAATCACAAGTGTGTCGCTCGCTCAATTAGGAATACAGGAAAACTGAAAAGTGTTATCTCGCACTATACAGCACAGGAACAACTTTACATCTAAAGAGCAGAAACGCAAAGCTCTACTTTGCAAACTGAATCACATGTGTGTCGCTTGCTCAATTAGGAATACAGGAAAACTGAAAAGTGTTATCTCGCACTGTACAGCACAGGAACAACTTTACATCTAAAGAGCAGAAAGGCAAAGCTTTACTTAGCAAACTAATTCACATACGTGTCGCCTGATCAATTATTATAACAGGAAAACTGAAAAGTGATATAACCCTAACCCTAACCCCCTAACCCTAACCCTAACCGTAACCCTAACCCTAACCCTAACCCTAACTTGTTCCTCACAGAAAAACGTTTCCAATGAAAGAACGTAAACACAAAGCACTACTTTGTAAACTGAATCACATGTGTGTCGCTTGCTCAATTAGGAATACAGGAAAACTGAAAAGTGTTATCTCGCACTGTATGGCACAGAAACAAGTTTCCATCAAAAGAAAAGAACCGCAAATCACAACTTTGTAAACTAATTCACATATGTGTCGCCTGTTCACTTATTATGACAGGAAAACTGAAAAGTGATATAACGTACTGTACAGCACAGGAACAATTTTCCAAGGAAAGAAAAGAAACACAAAGCACAACTTTGTAAACTAATTCACATACGTGTCGCCTGTTCACTTATTATGACAGGAAAACTGAAAAGTGATATAACGCACTGTACAGCACAGGAACAACTTTCAAATGAAAGTATAGAAAAGAAAGCACTAATTTGTAAACTAAATCACAAGTGTGTCGCTCGCTCAATTAGGAATACAAGAAAACTGAAAAGTGTTATCTCGCACTATACAGCACAGGAACAACTTTACATCTAAACAGCAGAAACGCAAAGCTCTACTTTGCAAACTGAATCACATGTGTGTCGCTTGCTCAATTAGGAATACAGGAAAACTGAAAAGTGTTATCTTGCACTGTACAGCACAGGAACAACTTTACATCTAAAGAGCAGAAAGGCAAAGCTTTACTTAGCAAACTAATTCACATACGTGTCGCCTGATCAATTATTATAACAGGAAAACTGAAAAGTGATATAACCCTAACCCTAACCCCCTAACCCTAACCCTAACCTTAACCCTAACCCTAACCTCTAACCCTAACCCTAACCCTAACCCTAACCCTAACCCTAACCCATAACCCTAACCCTAACCCTACCCCTAACACTAACCCCTAACCCTAACCCTAACCCTAACGCCTAACCCTAACCGTAACCCTAACCCTAACCCTAACCCTACCTTGTTCCTCACAGGAACAAGTTTCCAATGAAAGAACATAAACGCAAAGCACTACTGTGTAAACTGAATCACACGTGTGTCGCTTGCTCAATTAGGAATACAGGAAAACTGAAAAGTGTTATCTCGCACTGTATGGCACAGAAACAAGTTTCCATCAAAAGAAAAGAACCGCAAATCACAAGTTTGTAAACTAATTCACATATGTGTCGCCTGTTCACTTATTATGACAGGAAAACTGAAAAGTGATATAACGCACTGTACAGCACAGGAACAAGTTTCAAATGAAAGAATAGAAAAGAAAGCACTAATTTGTAAACTAAATCACATGTGTGTTGCTCGCTCAATTAGGAATACAGGAAAACTGAAAAGTGATATATCGCACTGCACTGCACAGGACAAGTTTCCAACGAAAGAACAGAAAGGCAAAGCGCTACTTTGTAAACTAAATCACATGTGTGTCGCTCGCACAATTAGGAATACAGGAAAACTGAAAAGTGTTATCTCGCACTGTACAGCACAGGAACAACTTTACATCTAAAGAGCAGAAACGCAAAGCTCTACTTTGTAAACTATTTCACATACGTGTCGCCTGTTCAATTATTATAACAGGAAAACTGAAAAGTGATACAACCCTAACCCTAACCCCCTAACCCTAACCCTAACCCTAACCCCTAACCCTAACCCTAACCCTAACCCTAACCCTAACCCTACCCTAACCCTAACACTAACCCTAACCCTAATCCTAACCCCTAACCCTAACCCTAACCCTAACCCTAACTCTAACCCTAACTCGTTCCTCACAGGAACAAGTTTCCAATGAAAGAACGTAAACGCAAAGCACTACTTTGTAAACTGAATCACATGTGTGTCGCTTGCTCAATTAGGAATACAGGAAAACTGAAAAGTGTTATCTCGCACTGTATGGCACAGAAACAAGTTTCCATCAAAAGAAAAGAACCGCAAATCACAACTTTGTAAACTAATTCACATATGTGTCGCCTGTTCACTTATTATGACAGGAAAACTGAAAAGTGATATAACGCACTGTACAGCACAGGAACAAGTTTCAAATGAAAGAATAGAAAAGAAAGCACTAATTTGTAAACTAAATCACATGTGTGTTGCTCGCTCAATTAGGAATACAGGAAAACTGAAAAGTGATATATCGCACTGCACTGCACAGGACAAGTTTCCAACGAAAGAACAGAAAGGCAAAGCACTACTTTGTAAACTAAATCACATGTGTGTCGCTCGCACAATTAGGAATACAGGAAAACTGAAAAGTGATATATCGCACTGTACAGCAAAGGAACAAGTTTCCAATGAAAGAAGAGAAAAGCAAAGCACTACTTTTAAATGGAATCACATGTGTGTCGCTCACTCCATTAGGAATACAGGAAAACTGAAGAGTGTTATCTCGCACTATACAGCACAGAAACAAGTTTCCTACAAAAGAGCAGAAACGCAAAGCTCTACTTTGTAAACTATTTCACATACGTGTCGCCTGTTCAATTATTATAACAGGAAAACTGAAAAGTGATATAACCCTAACCCTAACCCCCTAACCCTAACCGTAACCCTAACCCTAACCCCTAACCCTAACCCTAACCCTAACCCTACCCTAACCCTAAAACTAACCCTAACCCTAATCCTAACCCCTAACCCTAACCCTAACCCTAACCCTAACCTAACCCTAACTTGTTCCTCACAGGAAAACGTTTCCAATGAAAAAACGTAAACGCAAAGCACTACTTTGTAAACTGAATCACATGTGTGTCGCTTGCTCAATTAGGAATACAAGAAAACTGAAAAGTGTTATATCGCACTGTATGCCACAGAAACAAGTATCCATCAAAAGAAAAGAACCGCAAATCACAACTTTGTAAACTAATTCACATATGTGTCGCCTGTTCACTTATTATGACAGGAAAACTGAAAAGTGATATAACGCACTGTACAGCACAGGAACAATTTTCCAAGGAAAGAAAAGAAACACAAAGCACAACTTTGTAAACTAATTCACATACGTGTCGCCTGTTCACTTATTATGACAGGAAAACTGAAAAGTGATATAACGCACTGTACAGCACAGGAACAACTTTCAAATGAAAGTATTGAAAAGAAAGCACTAATTTGTAAACTAAATCACAAGTGTGTCGCTCGCTCAATTAGGAATACAGGAAAACTGAAAAGTGTTATCTCGCACTATACAGCACAGGAACAACTTTACTTCTAAAGAGCAGAAACGCAAAGCTCTACTTTGCAAACTGAATCACATGTGTGTCGCTTGCTCAATTAGGAATACAGGAAAACTGAAAAGTGTTATCTCGCACTGTACAGCACAGGAACAACTTTACATCTAAAGAGCAGAAAGGCAAAGCTTTACTTAGCAAACTAATTCACATACGTGTCGCCTGATCAATTATTATAACAGGAAAACTGAAAAGTGATATAACCCTAACCCTAACCCCCTAACCCTAACCCTAACCGTAACCCTAACCCTAACCCTAACCCTAACTTGTTCCTCACAGAAAAACGTTTCCAATGAAAGAACGTAAACGCAAAGCACTACTTTGTAAACTGAATCACATGTGTGTCGCTTGCTCAATTAGGAATACAGGAAAACTGAAAAGTGTTATCTCGCACTGTATGGCACAGAAACAAGTTTCCATCAAAAGAAAAGAACCGCAAATCACAACTTTGTAAACTAATTCACATATGTGTCGCCTGTTCACTTATTATGACAGGAAAACTGAAAAGTGATATAACGCACTGTACAGCACAGGAACAAGTTTCAAATGAAAGAATAGAAAAGAAAGCACTAATTTGTAAACTAAATCACATGTGTGTTGCTCGCTCAATTAGGAATACAGGAAAACTGAAAAGTGATATATCGCACTGCACTGCACAGGACAAGTTTCCAACGAAAGAACCGAAAGGCAAAGCACTACTTTGTAAACTAAATCACGTGTGTCGCTCGCACAATTAGGAATACAGGAAAACTGAAAAGTGTTATCTCGCACTGTACAGCACAGGAACAACTTTACATCTAAAGAGCAGAAACGCAAAGCTCTACTTTGTAAACTATTTCACATACGTGTCGCCTGTTCAATTATTATAACAGGAAAACTGAAAAGTGATACAACCCTAACCCTAACCCCCTAACCCTAACCCTAACCCTAACCCTAACCCTAACCCTAACTCTAACCCTAACTCGTTCCTCACAGGAACAAGTTTCCAATGAAAGAATGTAAACGCAAAGCACTACTTTGTAAACTGAATCACATGTGTGTCGCTTGCTCAATTAGGAATACAGGAAAACTGAAAAGTGTTATCTCGCACTGTATGGCACAGAAACAAGTTTCCATCAAAAGAAAAGAACCGCAAATCACAACTTTGTAAACTAATTCACATGTGTGTCGCCTGTTCACTTATTATGACAGGAAAACTGAAAAGTGATATAACGCACTGTACAGCACAGGAACAATTTTCCAAGGAAAGAAAAGAAACACAAAGCACAACTTTGTAAACTAATTCACATACGTGTCGCCTGTTCACTTATTATGACAGGAAAACTGAAAAGTGATATAACGCACTGTACAGCACAGGAACAACTTTCAAATGAAAGTATTGAAAAGAAAGCACTAATTTGTAAACTAAATCACAAGTGTGTCGCTCGCTCAATTAGGAATACAGGAAAACTGAAAAGTGTTATCTCGCACTATACAGCACAGGAACAACTTTACATCTAAAGAGCAGAAACGCAAAGCTCTACTTTGCAAACTGAATCACATGTGTGTTGCTTGCTCAATTAGGAATACAGGAAAACTGAAAAGTGTTATCTCGCACTGTACAGCACAGGAACAACTTTACATCTAAAGAGCAGAAAGGCAAAGCTTTACTTAGCAAACTAATTCACATACGTGTCGCCTGATCAATTATTATAACAGGAAAACTGAAAAGTGATATAACCCTAACCCTAACCTCCTAACCCTAACCCTAACCGTAACCCTAACCCTAACCCTAACCCTAACTTGTTCCTCACAGAAAAACGTTTCCAATGAAAGAACGTAAACGCAAAGCACTACTTTGTAAACTGAATCACATGTGTGTCGCTTGCTCAATTAGGAATACAGGAAAACTGAAAAGGGTTATCTCGCACTGTATGGCACAGAAACAAGTTTCCATCAAAAGAAAAGAACCGCAAATCACAACTTTGTAAACTAATTCACATATGTGTCGCCTGTTCACTTATTATGACAGGAAAACTGAAAAGTGATATAACGCACTGTACAGCACAGGAACAAGTTTCAAATGAAAGAATAGAAAAGAAAGCACTAATTTGTAAACTAAATCACATGTGTGTTGCTCGCTCAATTAGGAATACAGGAAAACTGAAAAGTGATATATCGCACTGCACTGCACAGGACAAGTTTCCAACGAAAGAACAGAAAGGCAAAGCACTACATTGTAAACTAAATCACGTGTGTCGCTCGCACAATTAGGAATACAGGAAAACTGAAAAGTGTTATCTCGCACTGTACAGCACAGGAACAACTTTACATCTAAAGAGCAGAAACGCAAAGCTCTACTTTGTAAACTATTTCACATACGTGTCGCCTGTTCAATTATTATAACAGGAAAACTGAAAAGTGATACAACCCTAACCCTAACCCCCTAACCCTAACACTAACCCTAACCCTAACCCCTAACCCTAACCCTAACCCTAACCCTAACCCTACCCTAACCCTAACACTAACCCTAACCCTAATCCTAACCCCTAACCCTAACCCTAACCCTAACCCAAACTCTAACCCTAACTCGTTCCTCACAGGAACAAGTTTCCAATGAAAGAACGTAAACGCAAAGCACTACTTTGTAAACTGAATCACATGTGTGTCGCTTGCTCAATTAGGAATACAGGAAAACTGAAAAGTGTTATCTTGCACTGTATGGCACAGAAACAAGTTTCCATCAAAAGAAAAGAACCGCAAATCACAACTTTGTAAACTAATTCACATATGTCTTGCCTGTTCACTTATTATGACAGGAAAACTGAAAAGTGATATAACGCACTGTACAGCACAGAAACAATTTTCCAAGGAAAGAACAGAAACGCAAAGCACAACTTTGTAAACTAATTCTCATACGTGTCGCCTGTTCACTTATTATGACAGGAAAACTGAAAAGTGATATAACGCAGTGTACAGCACAGGAACAACTTTCAAATGAAAGAGTAGAAAAGAAACCACTAATTTGTAAACTAAATCACAAGTGTGTCGCTTGCTCAATTAGGAATACAGGAAAACTGAAAAGTGATATATCGCACTGTACAGCAAAGGAACAAGTTTCCAACGAAAGAACAGAAACGCAAAGCACTACTTTGTAAACTAAATCACATGTGTGTCGCTCGCACAATTAGGAATACAGGAAAACTGAAAAGTGTTATCTCGCACTGTACAGCACAGGAACAACTTTACATCTAAAGAGCAGAAACGCAAAGCTCTACTTTGTAAACTATTTCACATACGTGTCGCCTGTTCAATTAGTATAACAGGAAAACTATAGAGTGATACCACCCTAAACCTAACCCCCTAATCCTAACCCTAACCCTAACCCTAACCCTAACCCTAACCCCTAACCCTAACCCTAACCCTAACCCTAACCCTACCCTAACCCTAACACTAACCCTAACCCTAATCCTAACCCCTAACCCTAACCCTAACCCTAACCCTAACCCTAACTCTAACCCTAACTCGTTCCTCACAGGAACAAGTTTCCAATGAAAGAACGTAAACGCAAAGCACTACTTTGTAAACTGATTCACATGTGTGTCGCTTGCTCAATTAGGAATACAGGAAAACTGAAAAGTGTTATCTCGCACTGTATGGCACAGAAACAAGTTTCCATCAAAAGAAAAGAACCGCAAATCACAACTTTGTAAACTAATTCACATATGTGTCGCCTGTTCACTTATTATGACAGGAAAACTGAAAAGTGATATAACGCACTGTACAGCACAGGAACAAGTTTCAAATGAAAGAATAGAAAAGAAAGCACTAATTTGTAAACTAAATCACATGTGTGTTGCTCGCTCAATTAGGAATACAGGAAAACTGAAAAGTGATATATCGCACTGCACTGCACAGGACAAGTTTCCAACGAAAGAACAGAAAGGCAAAGCACTACATTGTAAACTAAATCACGTGTGTCGCTCGCACAATTAGGAATACAGGAAAACTGAAAAGTGTTATCTCGCACTGTACAGCACAGGAACAACTTTACATCTAAAGAGCAGAAACGCAAAGCTCTACTTTGTAAACTATTTCACATACGTGTCGCCTGTTCAATTATTATAACAGGAAAACTGAAAAGTGATACAACCCTAACCCTAACCCCCTAACCCTAACACTAACCCTAACCCTAACCCCTAACCCTAACCCTAACCCTAACCCTAACCCTACCCTAACCCTAACACTAACCCTAACCCTAATCCTAACCCCTAACCCTAACCCTAACCCTAACCCAAACTCTAACCCTAACTCGTTCCTCACAGGAACAAGTTTCCAATGAAAGAACGTAAACGCAAAGCACTACTTTGTAAACTGAATCACATGTGTGTCGCTTGCTCAATTAGGAATACAGGAAAACTGAAAAGTGTTATCTTGCACTGTATGGCACAGAAACAAGTTTCCATCAAAAGAAAAGAACCGCAAATCACAACTTTGTAAACTAATTCACATATGTCTTGCCTGTTCACTTATTATGACAGGAAAACTGAAAAGTGATATAACGCACTGTACAGCACAGAAACAATTTTCCAAGGAAAGAACAGAAACGCAAAGCACAACTTTGTAAACTAATTCTCATACGTGTCGCCTGTTCACTTATTATGACAGGAAAACTGAAAAGTGATATAACGCAGTGTACAGCACAGGAACAACTTTCAAATGAAAGAGTAGAAAAGAAACCACTAATTTGTAAACTAAATCACAAGTGTGTCGCTTGCTCAATTAGGAATACAGGAAAACTGAAAAGTGATATATCGCACTGTACAGCAAAGGAACAAGTTTCCAACGAAAGAACAGAAACGCAAAGCACTACTTTGTAAACTAAATCACATGTGTGTCGCTCGCACAATTAGGAATACAGGAAAACTGAAAAGTGTTATCTCGCACTGTACAGCACAGGAACAACTTTACATCTAAAGAGCAGAAACGCAAAGCTCTACTTTGTAAACTATTTCACATACGTGTCGCCTGTTCAATTAGTATAACAGGAAAACTATAGAGTGATACCACCCTAAACCTAACCCCCTAATCCTAACCCTAACCCTAACCCTAACCCTAACCCTAACCCCTAACCCTAACCCTAACCCTAACCCTACCCTAACCCTAACACTAACCCTAACCCTAATCCTAACCCCTAACCCTAACCCTAACCCTAACCCTAACCCTAACTCTAACCCTAACTCGTTCCTCACAGGAACAAGTTTCCAATGAAAGAACGTAAACGCAAAGCACTACTTTGTAAACTGATTCACATGTGTGTCGCTTGCTCAATTAGGAATACAGGAAAACTGAAAAGTGTTATCTCGCACTGTATGGCACAGAAACAAGTTTCCATCAAAAGAAAAGAACCGCAAATCACAACTTTGTAAACTAATTCACATATGTGTCGCCTGTTCACTTATTATGACAGGAAAACTGTTCGGAATACAGGAAAACTGAAAAGTGTTATCTCGCTCAGGATGCGAGGCTAAGCACTGCACTCAGGGTCAGCCTCTTTGGACCCAGAGAAGAGCATGTCTGATTGCATGCGGGTTGATGCCCCAGGTCCCGCCTCTGAGAAAAAGGTATCGGACGGGTCTGATGCTCTTTGGGTGGATGACACCTATATGAACATCTGTACAAAGTCCCAATTTATTTCTAATATCAGAGATCAGACCTCTACTCTTGCCTGATGCGTCTAAAACAAAAAGGGGGAACTGTAGAGAGCTGCGGAATGCTATGCCTTAAAGATGGAGCTGGTTTCTGCCTTCCACCTTCCCGATGGTGAGTGCTCTCTGTCACGAACAACTCCACATTTGGCTAAGGCCGAGGATCTGGCTTGCTTCTATGTATGTGGACCTATCTGCATTGCCCCCGTGGCACGCCTGGGTTGGCTACCCAGAGGCTATTTAAGCTGTGGGCTGGCTTTCCCCGGGGTCCGAGGATTGTTCAATGTTCCTGAATAAACTGCATTGAAAAAAAAAAAAAAAAAAAGAAAAGTGTTATCTCGCACTGTACAGCACAGGAACAACTTTACATCTAAAGAGCAGAAACGCAAAGCTCTACTTTGTAAACTATTTCACATACGTGTCGCCTGTTCAATTATTATAACAGGAAAACTGAAAAGTGATACAAGCCTAAACCTAACCCCCTAACCCTAACCCTAACCCTAACCCTAACCCCTAACCCTAACCCTAACCCTAACCCTAACCCTACCCTAACCCTAACACTAACCCTAACCCTAATCCTAACCCCTAACCCTAACCCTAACCCTAACCCTAACCCTAACTCTAACCCTAACTCGTTCCTCACAGGAACAAGTTTCCAATGAAAGAACGTAAACGTAAAGCACTACTTTGTAAACTGAATCACATGTGTGTCGCTCGCTCAATTAGGAATACAGGAAAACTGAAAAGTGATATATCGCACTGCACTGCACAGGACAAGTTTCCAACGAAAGAACAGAAAGGCAAAGCGCTACTTTGTAAACTAAATCACATGTGTGTCACTCGCACAATTAGGAATACAGGAAAACTGAAAAGTGTTATCTCGCACTGTACAGCACAGGAACAACTTTACATCTAAAGAGCAGAAACGCAAAGCTCTACTTTGTAAACTATTTCACATACGTGTCGCCTGTTCAATTATTATAACAGGAAAACTGAAAAGTGATATAACCCTAACCCTAACCCCCTAAACCTAACCCTAACCCTAACCCTAACCCCTAACCCTAACCCTAACCCTAACCCTACCCTAACCCTAACACTAACCCTAACCCTAATCCTAACCCCTAACCCTAACCCTAACCCTAACCCTAATCCTAACCCCCTAACCCTAACCCTAACCCTAACCCATAACCCTAACCCTAACCCTACCCCTAACACTAACCCCTAACCCTAAACCTAACCCTAACGCCTAACCCTAAACGTAACCCTAACCCTAACCCTAACCCTAACTTGTTCCTCACAGGAACAAGTTTCCAATGAAAGAACGTACACGCAAAGCACTACTGTGTAAACTGAATCACACGTGTGTCGCTTGCTCAATTAGGAATACAGGAAAACTGAAAAGTGTTATCTCGCACTGTATGGCACAGAAACAAGTTTCCATCAAAAGAAAAGAACCGCAAATCACAAGTTTGTAAACTAATTCACATATGTGTCGCCTGTTCACTTATTATGACAGGAAAACTGAAAAGTGATATAACGCACTGTACAGCACAGGAACAAGTTTCAAATGAAAGAATAGAAAAGAAAGCACTAATTTGTAAACTAAATCACATGTGTGTTGCTCGCTCAATTAGGAATACAGGAAAACTGAAAAGTGATATATCGCACTGCACTGCACAGGACAAGTTTCCAACGAAAGAACAGAAAGGCAAAGCGCTACTTTGTAAACTAAATCACATGTGTGTCGGTCGCACAATTAGGAATACAGGAAAACTGAAAAGTGCTATCTCGCACTGTACAGCACAGGAACAACTTTACATCTAAAGAGCAGAAAAGCAAAGCTCTACTTTGTAAACTATTTCACATACGTGTCGCCTGTTCAATTATTATAACAGGAAAACTGAAAAGTGATACAACCCTAACCCTAACCCCCTAACCCTAACCCTAACCCTAACCCTAACCCCTAACCCTAACCCTAACCCTAACCCTAACCCTAACCCTACCCTAACCCTAACACTAACCCTAATCCTAACCCCTAACCCTAACCCTAACCCTAACCCTAACTCTAACCCTAACTCGTTCCTCACAGGAACAAGTTTCCAATGAAAGAACGTAAACGCAAAGCACTACTTTGTAAACTAAATCACATGTGTGTCGCTCGCACAATTAGGAATACAGGAAAAATGAAAAGTGTTATCTCGCACTGTACAGCACAGGAACAACTTTACATCTAAAGAGCAGAAACGCAAAGCTCTACTTTGTAAACTATTTCACATACGTGTCGCCTGTTCAATTATTATAACAGGAAAACTGAAAAGTGATACAACCCTAACCCTAACCCCCTAACCCTAACCCTAACCCTAACCCTAACCCCAAACCCTAACCCTAACCCTAACCCTACCCTAACCCTAAAACTAACCCTAACCCTAATCCTAACCCCTAACCCTAACCCTAACCCTAACCCTAACTCTAACCCTAACTCGTTCCTCACAGGAACAAGTTTCCAATGAAAGAACGTAAACGCAAAGCACTACTTTGTAAACTGAATCACATGTGTGTCGCTTGCTCAATTAGGAATACAGGAAAACTGAAAAGTGTTATCTCGCACTGTATGGCACAGAAACAAGTTTCCATCAAAAGAAAAGAACCGCAAATCACAACTTTGTAAACTAATTCACATATGTGTCGCCTGTTCACTTATTATGACAGGAAAACTGAAAAGTGATATAACGCACTGTACAGCACAGGAACAAGTTTCAAATGAAAGAATAGAAAAGAAAGCACTAATTTGTAAACTAAATCACATGTGTGTTGCTCGCTCAATTAGGAATACAGGAAAACTGAAAAGTGATATATCGCACTGCACTGCACAGGACAAGTTTCCAACGAAAGAACAGAAAGGCAAAGCACTACTTTGTAAACTAAATCACATGTGTGTCGCTCGCACAATTAGGAATACAGGAAAACTGAAAAGTGTTATCTCGCACTGTACAGCACAGGAACAACTTTACATCTAAAGAGCAGAAACACAAAGCTCTACTTTGTAAACTATTTCACATACGTGTCGCCTGTTCAATTATTATAACAGGAAAACTGAAAAGTGATACAACCCTAACCCTAACCCCCTAACCCTAACCCTAACCCTAACCCTACCCTAACCCCAACCCTAACTCTAACCCTAACCCTAACTCTAACCCCTAACCCTAACCCTAACCCTAACCCTAACCCTACCCTAACCCTAACACTAACCCTAACCCTAACACTAACCCCTAACCCTAACCCTAACCCTAACGCCTAACCCTAACCCTAACCCTAACCCTACCCCTAACTTGTTCCTCACAGGAAAACGTTTCCAATGAAAGAACGTAAACGCAAAGCACTACTTTGTAAACTGAATCACATGTGTGTCGCTTGCTCAATTAGGAATACAGGAAAACTGAAAAGTGTTATCTCGCACTGTATGGCACAGAAACAAGTTTCCATCAAAAGAACAGAAACGCAAATCACAACTTTGTAAACCAATTCACATATGTGTCGCCCGTTCAATTATTATAACAGGAAAACTGAAAAGTGATATAACGCACTGTACAGCACAGGAACAATTTTCCAAGGAAAGAACAGAAAGGCAAAGCACAACTTTGTAAACTAATTCACATACGTGTCGCCTGTTCACTTATTATGACAGGAAAACTGAAAAGTGATATAACGCACTGTACAGCACAGGAACAACTTTCAAATGAAAGTATAGAAAAGAAAGCACTGATTTGTAAACTAAATCACAAGTGTGTCGCTCGCTCAATTAGGAATACAGGAAAACTGAAAAGTGATATATCGCACTGTACAGCAAAGGAACAAGTTTCCAACGAAAGAACAGAAAAGCAAAGCACTACTTTTAAATGGAATCACATGTGTGTCTCTCGCTCAATTAGGAATACAGGAAAACTGAAAAGTGTTATCTCGCACTATACAGCACAGAAACAAGTTTCCTTCAAAAGAGCAGAAACGCAAAGCTCTACTTTGTAAACTATTTCACATACGTGTCGCCTGTTCAATTATTATAACAGGAAAACTGAAAAGTGATACAACCCTAACCCTAACCCCCTAACCGTAACCGTAACCCTAACCCTAACCCCTAACCCTAACCCTAATCCTAACCCTACCCTAACCCTAACCCTAACCCTAACCCTACCCTAACCCTAACACTAACCCTAACCCTAATCCTAACCCCTAACCCTAACCCTAACCCTAACCCTTACTCTAACCCTAACTCGTTCCTCACAGGAACAAGTTTCCAATGAAAGAACGTAAACGCAAAGCACTACTTTGTAAACTGAATCACATGTTTGTCGCTTGCTCAATTAGGAATACAGGAAAACTGAAAAGTGATATAACGCACTGTACAGCACAGGAACAACTTTCAAATGAAAGAGTAGAAAAGAAAGCACTAATTTGTAAACTAAATCACAAGTGTGTCGCTTGCTCAATTAGGAATACAGGAAAACTGAAAAGTGAAATATCGCACTGTACAGCAAAGGAACAAGTTTCCAACGAAAGAACAGAAAATCAAAGCACTACTTTTAAATGGAATCACATGTGTGTCGCTCGCACAATTAGGAATACAGGAAAACTGAAAAGTGTTATCTCGCACTGTACAGCACAGGAACAACTTTACATCTAAAGAGCAGAAACACAAAGCTCTACTTTGTAAACTAATTCACATACGTGTCGCCTGTTCAATTATAATAGGAAAACTGAAAAGTGGTATAACCCTAACCCTAACACTAACCCCTAACCCTAACCCTAACCCTAATCCTAACCACTACCCCTAACCCTAACCCTAACCCTAACCCTACCCTAACCCTAACCCTAACCCTAACCCATAACCCTAACCCTAATGCTACCGCTAACCCTAACCCCTAACCCTAACCCTAACCCTAACCCTAACTTGTTCCTCACAGGAACAAGTTTCCAATGAAAGAACGTAAACGCAAAGCACTACTTTGTAAACTGAATCACATGTGTGTCGCTTGCTCAATTAGGAATACAGGAAAACTGAAAAGTGTTATCTCGCACTGTATGGCACAGAAACAAGTTTCCATCAGAAGAAAAGAACCGCAAATCACAACTTTGTGAACTAATTCACATATGTGTCGCCTGTTCACTTATTATGACAGGAAAACTGAAAAGTGATATAACACACTGTACAGCACAGGAACAAGTTTCAAACGAAAGAATAGCAAAGAAAGCACTAATTTGTAAACTAAATCACATGTGTGTTGCTCGCTCAATTAGGAATACAGGAAAACTGAAAAGTGATATATCGCACTGCACTGCACAGGACAAGTTTCCAACGAAAGAACAGAAACGCAAAGCACTACTTTGTAAACTAAATCACATGTGTGTCGCTCGCACAATTAGGAATACAGGAAAACTGAAAAGTGTTATCTCGCACTGTACAGCACAGGAACAACTTTACATATAAAGAGCTGAAACGCAAAGCTCTACTTTGTAAACTAATTCACATACGTGTCGCCTGTTCAACTATTATAACAGGAAAACTGAAAAGTGATATAACCCTAAACTTAACCCCCTAACCCTAACCCTAACCCTAACCCTAACCCTAATTATAACCCCTAACCCTAACCCTAACCCTAACCCCACCCTAACCCTAACACTAACCCTAACCCTAACCCTAACCCCTAACCCTAACCCTAACCCTAACCCTAACTTGTTCCTCACAGGAACAAGTTTCCAATGAAAGAACGTAAACGTAAAGCACTACTTTGTAAACTGAATCACATGTGTGTCGCTTGCTCAATTAGGAATACAGGAAAACTGAAAAGTGTTATCTCGCAGTGTATGGCACAGAAACAAGTTTCCATCAAAAGAACAGAAACGCAAATCACAACTTTGTAAACCAATTCACATATGTGTCGCCCGTTCAATTATTATAACAGGAAAACTGAAAAGTGATATAACGCACTGTACAGCACAGGAACAATTTTCCAAGGAAAGAACAGAAAGGCAAAGCACAACTTTGTAAACTAATTCACATACGTGTCGCCTGTTCACTTATTATGACAGGAAAACTGAAAAGTGATATAACGCACTGTACAGCACAGGAACAACTTTCAAATGAAAGTATAGAAAAGAAAGCACTAATTTGTAAACTAAATCACAAGTGTGTCGCTCGCTCAATTAGGAATACAGGAAAACTGAAAAGTGATATATCGCACTGTACAGCAAAGGAACAAGTTTCCAACGAAAGAACAGAAAAGCAAAGCACTACTTTTAAATGGAATCACATGTGTGTCTCTCGCTCAATTAGGAATACAGGAAAACTGAAAAGTGTTATCTCGCACTATACAGCACAGAAACAAGTTTCCTTCAAAAGAGCAGAAACGCAAAGCTCTACTTTGTAAACTATTTCACATACGTGTCGCCTGTTCAATTATTATAACAGGAAAACTGAAAAGTGATACAACCCTAACCCTAACCCCCTAACCGTAACCCTAACCCTAACCCTAACCCCTAACCCTAACCCTAATCCTAACCCTACCCTAACCCTAACCCTAACCCTAACCCTACCCTAACCCTAACACTAACCCTAACCCTAATCCTAACCCCTAACCCTAACCCTAACCCTAACCCTTACTCTAACCCTAACTCGTTCCTCACAGGAACAAGTTTCCAATGAAATCACGTAAACGCAAAGCACTACTTTGTAAACTGAATCACATGTTTGTCGCTTGCTCAATTAGGAATACAGGAAAACTGAAAAGTGATATAACGCACTGTACAGCACAGAAAGAATTTTCCAAGGAAAGAACAGAAACGCAAAGCACAACTTTGTAAACTAATTCACATACGTGTCGCCTGTTCACTTATTATGACAGGAAAACTGAAAAGTGATATAACGCACTGTACAGCACAGGAACAACTTTCAAATGAAAGAGTAGAAAAGAAAGCACTAATTTGTAAACTAAATCACAAGTGTGTCGCTTGCTCAATTAGGAATACAGGAAAACTGAAAAGTGAAATATCGCACTGTACAGCAAAGGAACAAGTTTCCAACGAAAGAACAGAAAATCAAAGCACTACTTTTAAATGGAATCACATGTGTGTCGCTCGCACAATTAGGAATACAGGAAAACTGAAAAGTGTTATCTCGCACTATACAGCACAGGAACAACTTTACATCTAAAGAGCAGAAACGCAAAGCTCTACTTTGTAAACTAATTCACATACGTGTCGCCTGTTCAATTATTATAACAGGAAAACTGAAAAGTGATATAACCCTAACCCTAACCCCCTAACCCTAACCCTAACCTTAATCCTAACCACTACCCCTAACCCTAACCCTAACCCTAACCCTAACCCTAACCCTAACCCTAACCCCTAACCCTAACCCTAACCCTAACCCTAACCCATAACCCTAACCCTAACCCTAACCCTACCCCTAACACTAACCCCTAACCCTAACCCTAACCCTAACCCTACCCTAACCCTAACCCTAACCCTAACCCATAACCCTAACCCTAATGCTACCGCTAACCCTAACCCCTAACCCTAACCCTAACCCTAACCCTAACTTGTTCCTCACAGGAACAAGTTTCCAATGAAAGAACGTAAACGCAAAGCACTACTTTGTAAACTGAATCACATGTGTGTCGCTTGCTCAATTAGGAATACAGAAAAACTGAAAAGTGTTATCTCGCACTGTATGGCACAGAAACAAGTTTCCATCAAAAGAAAAGAACCGCAAATCACAACTTTGTAAACTAATTCACATATGTGTCGCCTGTTCACTTATTATGACAGTAAAACTGAAAAGTGATATAACGCACTGTACAGCACAGGAACAAGTTTCAAATGAAAGAATAGAAAAGAAAGCACTAATTTGTAAACTAAATCACATGTGTTTTGCTCGCTCAATTAGGAATACAGGAAAACTGAAAAGTGATATATCGCACTGCACTGCACAGGACAAGTTTCCAACGAAAGAACAGAAAGGCAAAGCACTACTTTGTAAACTAAATCACATGTGTGTCGCTCGCACAATTAGGAATACAGGAAAACTGAAAAGTGTTATCTCGCACTGTACAGCACAAAAACAACTTTACATCTAAAGAGCAGAAACGCAAAGCTCTACTTTGTAAACTATTTCACATACGTGTTGCCTGTTCAATTATTATAACAGGAAAACTGAAAAGTGATACAACCCTAACCCTAACCCCCTAACCCTAACCCTAACCCTAAACCTAACCCCTAACCCTAACCCTAACCCTAACCCTACCCTAACCCTAACACTAACCCTAACCCTAATCCTAACCCCTAACCCTAACCCTAACCCTAACCCTAACTCTAACCCTAACTCGTTCCTCACAGGAACAGGTTTCCAATGAAAGAACGTAAACGCAAAGCACTACTTTGTAAACTGAATCACATGTGTGTCGCTTGCAAAATTAGGAATACAGAAAAACTGAAAAGTGTTATCTCACACTGTATGGCAGAGAAACAAGTTTCCATCAAAAGAAAAGAACCGCAAATCACAACTTTGTAAACTAATTCACATATGTGTCGCCTGTTCACTTATTATGACAGGAAAACTGAAAAGTGATATAACGCACTGTACAGCACAGAAACAATTTTCCAAGGAAAGAACAGAAACGCAAAGCACAACTTTGTAAACTAAATCACATGTGTGTCGCTCGCACAATTAGGAAAAAAGGAAAACTGAAAAGTGTTATCTCGCACTGTACAGCACAAGAACAACTTTACATCTAAAGAGCTGAAACGCAAAGCTCTACTTTGTAAACTAATTCACATACGTGTTGCCTGTTCAATTATTATAACAGGAAAACTGAAAAGTGATATAACCCTAAACCTAACCCCCTAACCCTAACCCTAACCCTAACCCTAACTCTAACCCCTAACCCTAACCCTAACCCTAACCCTACCCTAACCCTAACACTAACCCTAACCGTAATCCTAACCCCTAACCCTAACCCTAACCCTAACCCTAACTTGTTCCTCACAGGAACAAGTTTCCAATGAAAGACCATAAAGGCAAAGCACTACTTTGTAAACTGAATCACATGTGTGTCGCTTGCTCAATTAGGAATACAGGAAAACTGAAAAGTGTTATCTCGCACTGTATGGCACAGAAACAAGTTTCCATCAAAAGAACAGAAACGAAAATCACAACTTTGTAAACCAATTCACATATGTGTCGCCCGTTCAATTATTATAACAGGAAAACTGAAAAGTGATATAACGCACTGTACAGCACAGGACCAATTTTCCAAGGAAAGAACAGAAACGCAAAGCACAACTTTGTAAACTAATTCACATACGTGTCGCCTGTTCACTTATTATGACAGGAAAACTGAAAAGTGATATAACGCACTGTACAGCACAGGAACAAGTTTCAAATGAAAGAATAGAAAAGAGAGCACTAATTTGTAAACTAAATCACATGTGTGTTGCTCACTCAATTAGGAATACAGGAAAACTGAAAAGTGATATATCACACTGCACTGCACAGGACAAGTTTCCAACGAAAGAACAGAAACGCAAAGCACTACTTTGTAAACTAAATCACATGTGTGTCGCTCGCACAACTAGGAAAAAAGGAAAACTGAAAAGTGTTATCTCGCACTGTACACCACAAGAACAACTTTACATCTAAAGAGCTGAAACGCAAAGCTCTACTTTGTAAACTAATTCACATACGTGTTGCCTGTTCAATTATTATAACAGGAAAACTGAAAAGTGATATAACCCTAAACCTAACCCCCTAACCCTAACCCTAACCCTAACCCTAACTCTAACCCCTAACCCTAACCCTAACCCTAACCCTACCCTAACCCTAACACTAACCCTAACCCTAATCCTAACCCCTAACACTAACCCTAACCCTAACCCTAACTTGTTCCTCACAGGAACAAGTTTCCAATGAAAGAACATAAACGCAAAGCACTACTTTGTAAACTGAATCACATGTGTGTCGCTTGCTCAATTAGGAATACAGGAAAACTGAAAAGTGTTATCTCGCACTGTATGGCACAGAAACAAGTTTCCATCAAAAGAACAGAAACGCAAATCACAACTTTGTAAACCAATTCACATATGTGTCGCCCGTTCAATTATTATAACAGGAAAACTGAAAAGTGATATAACGCACTGTACAGCACAGGACCAATTTTCCAAGGAAAGAACAGAAACGCAAAGCACAACTTTGTAAACTAATTCACATACGTGTCGCCTGTTCACTTATTATGACAGGAAAACTGAAAAGTGATATAACGCACTGTACAGCACAGGAAGAAGTTTCAAATGAAAGAATAGAAAAGAAAGCACTAATTTGTAAACTAAATCACAAGTATGTCGCTCGCTCAATTAGGAATACAGGAAAACTGAAAAGTGTTATCTCGCACTATACAGCACAGTAACAAGTTTACTTCAAAAGAGCAGAAACGCAAAGCTCTACTTTGTAAACTATTTCACATACGTGTCGCCTGTTCAATTATTATAACAGGAAAACTGAAAAGTGATACAACCCTAACCCTAACCCCCTAACCCTAACCATAACCCTAACCCTAACCCCTAACCCTAACCCTAACCCTAACCCTACCCTAACCCTAACCCTAACCCTAACCCTACCCTAACCCTAACACTAACCCTAACCCTAATCCTAACCCCTAACCCTAACCCTAACCCTAACCCTTACTCTAACCCTAACTCGTTCCTCACAGGAACAAGTTTCCAATGAAAGAACGTAAACGCAAAGCACTACTTTGTAAACTGAATCACATGTATGTCGCTTGCTCAATTAGGAATACAGGAAAACTGAAAAGTGATATAACGCACTGTACAGCACAGAAAGAATTTTCCAAGGAAAGAACAGAAACGCAAAGCACAACTTTGTAAACTAATTCACATACGTGTCGCCTGTTCACTTATTATGACAGGAAAACTGAAAAGTGATATAACGCACTGTACAGCACAGGAACAAGTTTCAAATGAAAGAATAGAAAAGAAAGCACTAATTTGTAAACTAAATCACAAGTGTGTCGCTCGCTCAATTAGGAATACAGGAAAACTGTAAAGTGATATATCTCACTGTACAGCAAAGGAACAAGTTTCCAACGAAAGAACAGAAAATCAAAGCACTACTTTTAAATGGAATCACATGTGTGTCTCTCGCACAATTAGGAATACAAGAAAACTGAAAAGTGTTATCTCGCACTGTACAGCACAGGAACAACTTTACATCTAAAGAGCAGAAACGCAAAGCTCTACTTTGTAAACTAATTCACATACGTGTCGCCTGTTCAATTATAATAGGAAAACTGAAAAGTGGTATAACCCTAACCCTAACCCTAACCCCTAACCCTAACCCTCACCCTAATCCTAACCACTACCCCTAACCCTAACCCTAACCCTAACCCTACCCTAACCCTAACCCTAACCCTAACCCATAACCCTAACCCTAACCCTAACGCTACCGCTAACCCTAACCCCTAACCCTAACCCTAACCCTAACCCCTAACCCTAACCCTAACCCTAACCCTAACTTGTTCCTCACAGGAACAAGTTTCCAATGAAAGAACGTAAACGCAAAGCACTACTTTGTAAACTGAATCACATGTGTGTTGCTCGCCCAATTAGGAATACAGGAAAACTGAAAAGTGTTATCTCGCACTGTACAGCACAGAAACAATTTTCCAAGGAAAGAACAGAAACGCAAAGCACAACTTTGTAAACTAATTCACATACGCGTCGCCTGTTCACTTATTATGACAGGAAAACTGAAAAGTGATATAACGCACTGTACAGCACAGGAACAACTTTAAAATGAAAGTAATGAAAAGAAAGCACTAATTTGTAAACTAAATCACAAGTGTGTCGCTCGCTCAATTAGGAATACAGGAAAACTGAAAAGTGATATATCGCACTGTACAGCAAAGGAACAAGTTTCCAACGAAAGAACAGAAAAGCAAAGCACTACTTTTAAATGGAATCACATGTGTGTCGCTCACTCCATTAGGAATACAGGAAAACTGAAAAGTGTTATCTCGCACTATACAGCACAGAAACAAGTTTCCTACAAAAGAGCAGAAACGCAAAGCTCTACTTTGTAAACTATTTCACATACGTGTCGCCTGTTCAATTATAATAGGAAAACTGAAAAGTGGTATAACCCTAACCCTAACACTAACCCCTAACCCTAACCCTAACCCTACTCCTAACCACTACCCCTAACCCTAACCCTAACCCTAACCCTACCCTAACCCTAACCCTAACCCTAACCCTAACTCTAACCCTAACCCTAACCCTAACCCTTACCCTAACCCTAACTTGTTCCTCACAGGAACAAGTTTCCAATGAAAGAACGTAAACGCAAAGCACTACTTTGTAAACTGAATCACATGTGTGTCGCTTGCTCAATTAGGAATACAGGAAAACTGAAAAGTGTTATCTCACACTGTATGGCACAGAAACAAGTTTCCATCCAAAGAAAAGAACTGCAAATCACAACTTTGTAAACTAATTCACATATGTGTCGCCTGTTCACTTATTATGACAGGAAAACTGAAAAGTGATATAACGCACTGTACAGCACAGGAACAAGTTTCAAATGAAAGAATAGAAAAGAGAGCACTAATTTGTAAACTAAATCACATGTGTCTTGCTCGCTCAATTAGGAATAAAGGAAAACTGAAAAGTGTTATCTCGCACTGTACAGCACAGGAACAACTTTACATCTAAAGAGCTGAAACGCAAAGCTCTACTTTGTAAACTAATTCACATACGTGTCGCCTGTTCAATTATTATAACAGGAAAACTGAAAAGTGATATAACCCTAAACCTAACCCCCTAACCCTAACCCTAACCCTAACCCTAACTCTAACTCTAACCCCTAACCCTAACCCTAACCCTACCCTAACCCTAACACTAACCCTAACCCTAATCCTAACCCCTAACCCTAACCCTAACCCTAAACCTAACTTGTTCCTCACGGGAACAAGTTTCCAATGAAAGAACATAAACGCAAAGTACTACTTTGTAAACTGAATCACATGTGTGTCGCTTGCTCAATTAGGAATACAGGAAAACTGAAAAGTGTTATCTCGCACTGTACAGCACAGGAACAACTTTACATCTAAAGAGCTGAAACGCAAAGCTCTACTTTGTAAACTATTTCACATACGAGTCGCCTGTTCAATTATTATAACAGGAAAACTGAAAAGTGATACAACCCTAACCCTAACCCCCTAACCCTAACCCTAACCCTAACCCTAACCCTAACCCCTAACCCTAACCCTAAACCTAACCCTACCCTAACCCTAACCCTAACCCTAACCCTACCCTAACCCTAACACTAACCCTAACCCTAATCCTAACCCCTAACCCTAACCCTAACCCTAACCCTTACTCTAACCCTATCTCGTTCCTCACAGGAACAAGTTTCCAATGAAAGAACGTAAACGCAAAGCACTACTTTGTAAACTGAATCACATGTATGTCGCTTGCTCAATTAGGAATACAGGAAAACTGAAAAGTGATATAACGCACTGTACAGCACAGAAAGAATTTTCCAAAGAAAGAACAGAAACGCAAAGCACAACTTTGTAAACTAATTCACATACGTGTCGCCTGTTCACTTATTATGACAGGAAAACTGAAAAGTGATATAACGCACTGTACAGCACAGGAACAAGTTTCAAATGAAAGAATAGAAAAGAAAGCACTAATTTGTAAACTAAATCACAAGTGTGTCGCTCGCTCAATTAGGAATACAGGAAAACTGAAAAGTGTTATCTCGCACTATACAGCACAAGAACAACTTTACATCTAAAGAGCAGAAACGCAAAGCTCTACTTTGCAAACTGAATCACATGTGTGTCGCTTGCTCAATTAGGAATACAGGAAAACTGAAAAGTGTTATCTCGCACTGTACAGCACAGGAACAACTTTACATCTAAAGAGTAGAAACGCAAAGCTTTACTTTGCAAACTAATTCACATACGTGTCGCCTGATCAATTATTATAACAGGAAAACTGAAAAGTGATATAACCCTAACCCTAACCCCCTAACCCTAACCCTAACCCTAACCCATAACCCTAACCCTAACCCTAACCCTACCCCTAACACTAACCCCTAACCCTAACCCTAACCCTAACGCCTAACCCTAACCGTAACCCTAACCCTAACCCTAACCCTAACTTGTTCCTCACAGGAACAAGTTTCCAATGAAAGAACGTAAACGCAAAGCACTACTTTGTAAACTGAATCACATGTGTGTCGCTTGCTCAATTAGGAATACAGGAAAACTGAAAAGTGTTATCTCGCACTGTATGGCACAGAAACAAGTTTCCATCAAAAGAAAAGAACCGCAAATCACAACTTTGTAAACTAATTCACATATGTGTCGCCTGTTCACTTATTATGACAGGAAAACTGAAAAGTGATATAACGCACTGTACAGCACAGGAACAAGTTTCAAATGAAAGAATAGAAAAGAAAGCACTAATTTGTAAACTAAATCACAAGTGTGTCGCTCGCTCAATTAGGAATACAGGAAAACTGAAAAGTGATATATTGCACTGTACAGCAAAGGAACAAGTTTCCAACGAAAGAACAGAAAATCAAAGCACTACTTTTAAATGGAATCACATGTGTGTCGCTCGCACAATTAGGAATACAGGAAAACTGAAAAGTGTTATCTCGCACTGTACAGCACAGGAACAACTTTACATCTAAAGAGCAGAAACGCAAAGCTCTACTTTGTAAACTAATTCACATACGTGTCGCCTGTTCAATTATAATAGGAAAACTGAAAAGTGGTATAACCCTAACCCTAACACTAACCACTAACCCTAACCCTAATCCTAACCACTACCCCTAACCCTAACCCTAACCCTAAACCTACCCTAACCCTAAACCTAACCCTAACCCATAACCCTAACCCTAACCCTAACGCTATTGCTAACCCTAACCCCTAAACCTAACCCTAACCTTAACCCCTAACCCTAACCCTAACCCTAACCCTAACTTGTTCCTCACAGGAACAAGTTTCCAATGAAAGAACGTAAACGCAAAGCTCTACTTTGTAAACTGAATCACATGTGTGTCGCTTGCTCAATTAGGAATACAGGAAAACTGAAAAATGTTATCTCGCACTGTATGGCACAGAAACAAGTTTCCATCAAAAGAAAAGAACCGCAAATCACAACTTTGTGAACCAATACACATATGTGTCGCCCGTTCTATTATTATAACAGGAAAACTGAAAAGTGATATAACGCACTGTACAGCACAGGAACAAATTTCCAACGAAAGAACAGAAACGCAAAGCACAACTTTGTAAACTAATTCACATATGTGTCACCTGTTCAATTATTATGACAGGAAAACTGAAAAGTGATATATCACACTGTACAGCACAGAAACAAGTTTCCAACAGAAGCACAGAATCGCAAAGCACTACATTGTAAAGTAAATCACATGTGTGTCACTCGCTCAATTCGGAATACAGGAAAACTGAAAAGTGTCATCTCGCACTGTACAGCACAGGAACAACTTTACATCTAAAGAGCAGAAATGCAAAGCTCTGCTTTGTAAACTAATTCACATACTTGTCGCCTGTTCAATTATTATAACAGGAAAACTGAAAAGTGATATAACCCTAACCCTAACCCCCTAATCCTAACCCTAACCCTAACCCCTAACCCTAACCCTAACCCTAACACTAACCCTAACCCATAACCCTAACCCTAACCCTAACCCTACCCCTACCCCTAACCCCTAACCCTAACCCTAACCCATAACCCTAACCCTAACCCTAACGCTACTGCTAACCCTAACCCCTAACCCTAACCCTAACCTTAACCCCTACCCCTAACCCTAACCCTAACCCTAACTTGTTCCTCACAGGAACAAGTTTCCAATGAAAGAACGTAAACGCAAAGCACTACTTTGTAAACGGAATCACATGTGTGTCGCTTGCTCAATTAGGAATACAGGAAAACTGAAAAGTGTTATCTCGCACTGTATGGCACAGAAACAAGTTTCCATCAAAAGAAAAGAAACGCAAATCACAACTTTGTAAACCAATTCACGTATGTGTCGCCCGTTCAATTATTATAACAGGAAAACTGAAAAGTGATATAACGCACTGTACAGTACAGGAACAACTTTCAAATGAATGAATAGGAAAGAAAGCACTAATTTGTAAACTAAATCACAAGTGTGTCGCTCGCTCAATTAGGAATACAGGAAAACTGAAAAGTGTTATCTCGCACTGTACAGCACAGGAACAACTTTACATCTAAAGAGCAGAAACGCAAAGCTCTACTTTGTTAACTATTTCACATACGTGTCGCTTGTTCAATTATTATAATAGGAAAACTGAAAAGTGATATAACCCTAACCCTAACCCCCTAATCCTAAGCCTAACCCTAACCCCTAACCCTAACCCTAACCCTAACACTAACCCTAACCCTAACCCTAACCCTAACCACTACCCCTAACCCTAACCCTAACCCTAACCCTAACCCTAACCATAACCCTAACCCTAACTTGTTCCTCACAGGAACAAGTTTCCAATGAAAGAACATAAACACAAAGCCCTACTTTGTAAACTGAATCACATGTGTGTCGCTCGCACAATTAGGAATACAGGAAAACTGAAAACTGTTATCTCGCACTGTATGGCACAGAAAGAAGTTTCCATCAAAAAAAAAGAACCGCAAATCACAACTTTGTAAACCAATTCACATATGTTTCGCCCGTTCAATTATTATAACAGGAAAACTGAAAAGTGATATAACGCACTGTACAGCACAGAAACAATTTTCCAAGGAAAGAACAGAAACGCAAAGCACAACTTTGTAAACTAATTCACATACGTGTCGCCTGTTCACTTATTATGACAGGAAAACTGAAAAGTGATATAACGCACTGTACAGCACAGGAACAACTTTCAAATGAAAGTAATGAAAAGAAAGCACTAATTTGTAAACTAAATCACAAGTGTGTCGCTCGCTCAATTAGGAATACAGGAAAACTGAAAAGTGATATATCGCACTGTACAGCAAAGGAACAAGTTTCCAACGAAAGAACAGAAAAGCAAAGCACTACTTTTAAATGGAATCACATGTGTGTCGCTCACTCCATTAGGAATACAGGAAAACTGAAAAGTGTTATATCGCAATGTATGGCACAGAAACAAGTTTCCATCAAAAGAAAAGAACCGCAAATCACAACTTTGTAAACTAATTCACATATGTGTCGCCTGTTCACTTATTATGACAGGAAAACTGAAAAGTGATATAACGCACTGTACAGCACAGGAACAATTTTCCAAGGAAAGAAAAGAAACACAAAGCACAACTTTGTAAACTAATTCACATACGTGTCGCCTGTTCACTTATTATGACAGGAAAACTGAAAAGTGATATAATGCACTGTACAGCACAGGAACAACTTTCAAATGAAAGTATAGAAAAGAAAGCACTAATTTGTAAACTAAATCAGAAGTGTGTCGCTCGCTCAATTAGGAATACAGGAAAACTGAAAAGTGTTATCTCGCACTATACAGCACAGAAACAAGTTTACTTCAAAAGAGCAGAAACGCAAAGCTCTACTTTGTAAACTATTTCACATACGTGTCGCCTGTTCAATTATTATAACAGGAAAACTGAAAAGTGATACAACCCTAACCCTAACCCCCTAACCCTAACCCTAACCCTAACCCCTAACCCTAACCCTAAACCTAACCCTACCCTATCCCTAACCCTAACCCTAACCCTACCCTAACCCTAACACTAACCCTAACCCTAATCCTAACCCCTAACCCTAACCCTAACCCTAACCCTTACTCTAACCCTAACTCGTTCCTCACAGGAACAAGTTTCCAATGAAAGAACGTAAACGCAAAGCACTACTTTGTAAACTGAATCACATGTATGTCGCTTGCTCAATTAGGAATACAGGAAAACTGAAAAGTGATATAACGCACTGTACAGCACAGAAAGAATTTTCCAAGGAAAGAACAGAAACGCAAAGCACAACTTTGTAAACTAATTCACATACGTGTCGCCTGTTCACTTATTATGACAGGAAAACTGAAAAGTGATATAACGCACTGTACAGCACAGGAACAAGTTTCAAATGAAAGAATAGAAAAGAAAGCACTAATTTGTAAACTAAATCACAAGTGTGTCGCTCGCTCAATTAGGAATACAGGAAAACTGAAAAGTGATATATCGCACTGTACAGCAAAGGAACAAGTTTCCAACGAAAGAACAGAAAATCAAAGCACTACTTTTAAATGGAATCACATGTGTGTCTCTCGCACAATTAGGAATACAGGAAAACTGAAAAGTGTTATCTCGCACTGTACAGCACAGGAACAACTTTACATCTAAAGAGCAGAAACGCAAAGCTCTACTTTGTAAACTAATTCACATACGTGTCGACTGTTCAATTATAATAGGAAAACTGAAAAGTGGTATAACCCTAACCCTAACACTAACCCCTAACCCTAACCCTAACCCTAATTGTAACCACTACCCCTAACCCTAACCCTAACCCTAACCCTACCCTAACCCTAACCCTAACCCTAACCCATAACCCTAACACTAACCCTAACGCTACCGCTAACCCTAACCCCTAACACTAACCCTAACCCTAACCCCTAACCCTAACCCTAACCCTAACCCTAACTTGTTCCTCACAGGAACAAGTTTCCAATGAAAGAACGTAAACGCAAAGCACTACTTTGTAAACTGAATCACATGTGTGTCGCTTGCTCAATTAGGAATACAGGAAAACTGAAAAGTGTTATCTCGCACTGTATGGCACAAAAACAAGTTTCCATCAAAAGAAAAGAACCGCAAATCACAACTTTGTAAACTAATTCACATATGTGTCGCCTGTTCACTTATTATGACAGGAAAACTGAAAAGTGATATAACGCACTGTACAGCACAGGAACAAGTTTCAAATGAAAGAATAGAAAAGAAAGCACTAATTTGTAAACTAAATCACATGTGTGTTGCTCGCTCAATTAGGAATACAGGAAAACTGAAAAGTGATATATCGCACTGCACTGCACAGGACAAGTTTCCAACGAAAGAACAGAAACGCAAAGCACTACTTTGTAAACTAAATCACATGTGTGTCGCTCGCACAATTAGGAATAAAGGAAAACTGAAAAGTGTTATCTCGCACTGTACAGCACAGGAACAACTTTACATCTAAAGAGCTGAAACGCAAAGCTCTACTTTGTAAACTAATTCACATACGTGTCGCCTGTTCAATTATTATAACAGGAAAACTGAAAAGTGATATAACCCTAAACCTAACCCCCTAACCCTAACCCTAACCCTAACCCTAACCCTAACTCTAACCCCTAACCCTAACCCTAACCCTAACCCTACCCTAACACTAACACTAACCCTAACCCTAATCCTAACCCCTAACCCTAACCCTAACCCTAACCCTAACTTGTTCCTCACGGGAACAAGTTTCCAATGAAAGAACATAAACGCAAAGCACTACTTTGTAAACTGAATCACATGTGTGTCGCTTGCTCAATTAGGAATACAGGAAAACTGAAAAGTGTTATCTCGCACTGTATGGCACAGAAACAAGTTTCCATCAAAAGTACAGAAACGCAAATCACAACTTTGTAAACCAATTCACATATGTGTCGCCCGTTCAATTATTATAACAGGAAAACTGAAAAGTGATATAACGCACTGTACAGCACAGGACCAATTTTCCAAGGAAAGAACAGAAACGCAAAGCACAACTTTGTAAACTAATTCACATACGTGTCGCCTGTTCACTTATTATGACAGGAAAACTGAAAAGTGATATAACGCACTGTACAGCACAGGAACAACTTTCAAGTGAAAGTATAGAAAAGAAAGCACTAATTTGTAAACTAAATCACAAGTGTGTCGCTCGCTCAATTAGGAATACAGGAAAACTGAAAAGTGATATATCGCACTGTACAGCAAAGGAACAAGTTTCCATCGAAAGAACAGAAAAGCAAAGCACTACCTTTAAATGGAATCACATGTGTGTCTCTCGCTCAATTAGGAATACAGGAAAACTGAAAAGTGTTATCTCGCACTATACAGCACAGAAACAAGTTTCCTTCAAAAGAGCAGAAACGCAAAGCTCTACTTTGTAAACTAATTCACATACGTGTCGCCTGTTCAATTATAATAGGAAAACTGAAAAGTGGTATAACCCTAACCCTAACACTAACCCCTAACCCTAACCCTAACCCTAATCCTAACGACTACCCCTGACCCTATCCCTAACCCTAACCCTACCCTAACCCTAACCCTAACCCTAACCCATAACCCTAACCCTAACCCTAACGCTACCGCTAACCCTAACCCCTAACCCTAACCCTAACCCTAACCCTAACCCTAACTTGTTCCTCACAGGATCAAGTTTCCAATGAAAGAACGTAAACGCAAAGCACTACTTTGTAAACTGAATCACATGTGTGTTGCTTGCTCAATTAGGAATACAGGAAAACTGAAAAATGTTATCTCGCACTGTATGGCACAGAAACAAGTTTCCATCAAAAGAAAAGAACCGCAAATCACAACTTTGTAAACCAATTCACATATGTGTCGCCCGTTCAATTATTATAACAGGAAAACTGAAAAGTGATATAACGCACTGTACAGCACAGGAACAAATTTCCAACGAAAGAACAGAAACGCAAAGCACAACTTTGTAAACTAATTCACATATGTGTCACCTGTTCAATTATTATGACAGGAAAACTGAAAAGTGATATATCACACTGTACAGCACAGAAACAAGTTTCCAACAGAAGAACAGAATCGCAAAGCACTACATTGTAAACTAAATCACATATGTGTCACTCGCTCAATTCGGAATACAGGAAAACTGAAATGTGTTATCTCGCACTGTACAGCACAGGAACAACTTTACATCTAAAGAGCAGAAACGCAAAGCTCTACTTTGTAAACTAATTCACATACGTGTCGCCTGTTCAATTATTATAACAGGAAAACTGAAAAGTGATATAACGCACTGTACAGCACAGGAACAACTTTAAAATGAAAGTAATGAAAAGAAAGCACTAATTTGTAAACTAAATCACAAGTGTGTCGCTCGCTCAATTAGGAATACAGGAAAACTGAAAAGTGATATATGGCACTGTACAGCAAAGGAACAAGTTTCCAACGAAAGAACAGAAAAGCAAAGCACTACTTTTAAATGGAATCACATGTGTGTCGCTCACTCCATTAGGAATACAGGAAAACTGAAAAGTGTTATCTCGCACTATACAGCACAGAAACAAGTTTCCTACAAAAGAGCAGAAACGCAAAGCTCTACTTTGTAAACTATTTCACATACGTGTCGCCTGTTCAATTATAATAGGAAAACTGAAAAGTGGTATAACCCTAACCCTAACACTAACCCCTAACCCTAACCCTAACCCTACTCCTAACCACTACCCCTAACCCTAACCCTAACCCTAACCCTACCATAACCCTAACCCTAACCCTAACCCTAACCCTAACCCTTACCCTAACCCTAACTTGTTCCTCACAGGACAACTTTTTCAATGAAAGAACGTAAACGCAAAGCACTACTTTGTAAACTGAATCACATGTGTGTCGTTTGCTCAATGAGGAATACAAGAAAACTGAAAAGTGTTGTCTCGCACTGTATGGCACAGAAACAAGTTTCCATCAAAAGAACAGAAACACAAATCACAACTTTGTTAACCAATTCACATATGTGTCGCCGGTTCAATTATTATGACAGGAAAACTGAAAAGTGATATAACGCACTGTACAGCACAGGAACAATTTTCCAAGGAAAGAAAAGAAACACAAAGCACAACTTTGTAAACTAATTCACATACGTGTCGCCTGTTCACTTATTATGACTGGAAAACTGAAAAGTGATATAACGCACTGTACAGCACAGGAACAAGTTTCAAATGAAAGTATAGAAAAGAAAGCACTAATTTGTAAACTAAATCACAAGTGTGTCGCTCGCTCAATTAGGAATACAGGAAAACTGAAAAGTGTTATCTCGCACTATACAGCACAAGAACAACTTTACATCTAAAGAGCAGAAACGCAAAGCTCTACTTTGCAAACTGAATCACATGTGTGTCGCTTGCTCAATTAGGAATACAGGAAAACTGAAAAGTGTTATCTCGCACTGTACAGCACAGGAACAACTTTACATCTAAAGAGCAGAAACGCAAAGCTTTACTTTGCAAACTAATTCACATACGTGTCGCCTGATCAATTATTATAACAGGAAAACTGAAAAGTGATATAACCCTAACCCTAACCCCCTAACCCTAACCCTAACCCTAACCCATAACCCTAACCCTAACCCTAACCCTACCCCTAACACTAACCCCTAACCCTAACCCTAACCCTAACGCCTAACCCTAACCATAACCCTAACCATAACCCTAACCCTAACTTGTTCCTCACAGGAACAAGTTTCCAATGAAAGAACGTAAACGCAAAGCACTACTTTGTAAACTGAATCACATGTGTGTCGCTTGCTCAATTAGGAATACAGGAAAACTGAAAAGTGTTATCTCGCACTGTATGGCACAGAAACAAGTTTCCATCAAAAGAAAAGAACCGCAAATCACAACTTTGTAAACTAATTCACATATGTGTCGCCTGTTCACTTATTATGACAGGAAAACTGAAAAGTGATATAACGCACTGTACAGCACAGGAACAAGTTTCAAATGAAAGAATAGAAAAGAAAGCACTAATTTGTAAACTAAATCACAAGTGTGTCGCTCGCTCAATTAGGAATACAGGAAAACTGAAAAGTGATATATCGCACTGTACAGCAAAGGAACAAGTTTCCAACGAAAGAACAGAAAATCAAAGCACTACTTTTAAATGGAATCACATGTGTGTCGCTCGCACAATTAGGAATACAGGAAAACTGAAAAGTGTTATCTCGCACTGTACAGCACAGGAACAACTTTACATCTAAAGAGCAGAAACGCAAAGCTCTACTTTGTAAACTAATTCACATACGTGTCGCCTGTTCAATTATAATAGGAAAACTGAAAAGTGGTATAACCCTAACCCTAACACTAACCACTAACCCTAACCCTAATCCTAACCACTACCCCTAACCCTAACCTTAACCCTAAACCTACCCTAACCCTAACCCTAACCCTAACCCATAACCCTAACCCTAACCCTAACGCTATTGCTAACCCTAACCCCTAACCCTAACCCTAACCTTAACCCCTAACCCTAACCCTAACCCTAACCCTAACTTGTTCCTCACAGGAACAAGTTTCCAATGAAAGAACGTAAACGCAAAGCTCTACTTTGTAAACTGAATCACATGTGTGTCGCTTGCTCAATTAGGAATACAGGAAAACTGAAAAATGTTATCTCGCACTGTATGGCACAGAAACAAGTTTCCATCAAAAGAACAGAAACGCAAATCACAACTTTGTGAACCAATTCACATATGTGTCGCCCGTTCTATTATTATAACAGGAAAACTGAAAAGTGATATAACGCACTGTACAGCACAGGAACAAATTTCCAACGAAAGAACAGAAACGCAAAGCACAACTTTGTAAACTAATTCACATATGTGTCACCTGTTCAATTATTATGACAGGAAAACTGAAAAGTGATATATCACACTGTACAGCACAGAAACAAGTTTCCAACAGAAGCACAGAATCGCAAAGCACTACATTGTAAACTAAATCACATGTGTGTCACTCGCTCAATTCGGAATACATGAAAACTGAAAAGTGTTATCTCGCACTGTACAGCACAGGAACAACTTTACATCTAAAGAGCAGAAATGCAAAGCTCTGCTTTGTAAACTAATTCACATACGTGTCTCCTGTTCAATTATTATAACAGGAAAACTGAAAAGTGATATAACCCTAACCCTAACCCCCTAATCCTAACCCTAACCCTAACCCCTAACCCTAACCCTAACCCTAACACTAACCCTAACCCATAACCCTAACCCTAACCCTAACCCTACCCCTACCCCTAACCCCTAACCCTAACCCTAACCCATAACCCTAACCCTAACCCTAACGCTACTGCTAACCCTAACCCCTAACCCTAACCCTAACCTTAACCCCTACCCCTAACCCTAACCCTAACCCTAACTTGTTCCTCACAGGAACAAGTTTCCAATGAAAGAACGTAAACGCAAAGCACTACTTTGTAAACGGAATCACATGTGTGTCGCTTGCTCAATTAGGAATACAGGAAAACTGAAAAGTGTTATCTCGCACTGTATGGCACAGAAACAAGTTTCCATCAAAAGAAAAGAAACGCAAATCACAACTTTGTAATCCAATTCACGTATGTGTCGCCCGTTCAATTATTATAACAGGAAAACTGAAAAGTGATATAACGCACTGTACAGTACAGGAACAACTTTCAAATGAAAGAATAGGAAAGAAAGCACTAATTTGTAAACTAAATCACAAGTGTGTCTCTCGCTCAATTAGGAATACAGGAAAACTGAAATGTGATATATCGCACTGTACAGAAAAGGAACAATTTTCCAACGAAAGAACAGAAAAGCAAAGCACTACTTTTAAATGGAATCACATGTGTGTCTCTCGCTCAATTAGGAATACAGGAAAACTGAAAAGTGTTATCTCGCACTGTACAGCACAGGAACAACTTTACATCTAAAGAGCAGAAACGCAAAGCTCTACTTTGTTAACTATTTCACATACGTGTCGCCTGTTCAATTATTATAATAGGAAAACTGAAAAGTGATATAACCCTAACCCTAACCCCCTAATCCTAAGCCTAACCCTAACCCCTAACCCTAACCCTAACCCTAACACTAACCCTAACCCTAACCCTAACCCTAACCACTACCCCTAACCCTAACCCTAACCCTAACCCTAACACTAACCCATAACCCTAACCCTGACCCTAACCCTACCCCTAACCCTAACCACTAACCCTAACCCTAAACCCTAACCCTAACCCTAACCCTAACCCTAACCATAACCCTAACCCTAACTTGTTCCTCACAGGAACAAGTTTCCAATGAAAGAACATAAACACAAAGCACTACTTTGTAAACTGAATCACATGTGTGTCGCTCGCACAATTAGGAATACAGGAAAACTGAAAACTGTTATCTCGCACTGTATGGCACAGAAAGAAGTTTCCATCAAAAAAAAAGAACCGCAAATCACAACTTTGTAAACCAATTCACATATGTTTCGCCCGTTCAATTATTATAACAGGAAAACTGAAAAGTGATATAACGCACTGTACAGCACAGAAACAATTTTCCAAGGAAAGAACAGAAACGCAAAGCACAACTTTGTAAACTAATTCACATACGTGTCGCCTGTTCACTTATTATGACAGGAAAACTGAAAAGTGATATAACGCACTGTACAGCACAGGAACAACTTTCAAATGAAAGTAATGAAAAGAAAGCACTAATTTGTAAACTAAATCACAAGTGTGTCGCTCGCTCAATTAGGAATACAGGAAAACTGAAAAGTGATATATCGCACTGTACAGCAAAGGAACAAGTTTCCAACGAAAGAACAGAAAAGCAAAGCACTACTTTTAAATGGAATCACATGTGTGTCGCTCACTCCATTAGGAATACAGGAAAACTGAAAAGTGTTATCTCCCACTATACAGCACAGAAACAAGTTTCCTACAAAAGAGCTGAAACGCAAAGCTCTACTTTGTAAACTATTTCACATACGTGTCGCCTGTTCAATTATTATAACAGGAAAACTGAAAAGTGATATAACCCTAACCCTAACCCCCTAACCCTAACCCTAACCCTAACCCTAACCCCTAACCCTAACCCTAACCCTAACCCTAACCCTACCCTAACCCTAACACTAACCCTAACCCTAATCCTAACCCCTAACCCTAACCCTAACCCTAACCTAACCCTAACTTGTTCCTCACAGGAAAACTTTTCCAATGAAAGAACGTAAACGCAAAGCACTACTTTTTAAACTGAATCACATGTGTGTCGCTTGCTCATTTAGGAATACAAGAAAACTGAAAAGTGTTATATCGCAATGTATGGCACAGAAACAAGTTTCCATCAAAAGAAAAGAACCGCAAATCACAACTTTGTAAACTAATTCACATATGTGTCGCCTGTTCACTTATTATGACAGGAAAACTGAAAAGTGATATAACGCACTGTACAGCACAGGAACAATTTTCCAAGGAAAGAAAAGAAACACAAAGCACAACTTTGTAAACTAATTCACATACGTGTCGCCTGTTCACTTATTATGACAGGAAAACTGAAAAGTGATATAATGCACTGTACAGCACAGGAACAACTTTCAAATGAAAGTATAGAAAAGAAAGCACTAATTTGTAAACTAAATCACAAGTGTGTCGCTCGCTCAATTAGGAATACAGGAAAACTGAAAAGTGTTATCTCGCACTATACAGCACAGGAACAACTTTACATCTAAAGAGCAGAAACGCAAAGCTCTACTTTGTAAACTAATTCACATACGTGTCGCCTGTTCAATTATTATAACAGGAAAACTGAAAAGTGATATAACCCTAACCCTAACCCCCTAACCCTAACCCTAACCCCCTAACCCTAACCCTAACCCATACCCTAACCTTAACCCTAACCCTACCCCTAACACTAACCCCTAACCCTAACCCTAACCCTAACCCCTAACCCTAACCCTAACCCTAACCCTAACTTGTTCCTCACAGGAACAAGTTTCCAATGAAAGAACGTAAACGCAAAGCAGTACTTTGTAAACTGAATCACATGTGTGTCGCTTGCTCAATTAGGAATACAGGAAAACTGAATAGTGTTATCTCACACTGTATGGCACAGAAACAAGTTTCCATCAAAAGAAAAGAACCGCAAATCACAACTTTGTAAACTAATTCACATATGTGTCGCCTGTTCACTTATTATGACAGGAAAACTGAAAAGTGATATAACGCACTGTACAGCACAGGAACAAATTTCCAAGGAAAGAACAGAAACGCAAATCACAACTTTGTAAACCAATTTACATATGTGTCGCCCGTTCAATTATTATAACAGGAAAACTGAAAAGTGATATAACGCACTGTACAGCACAGAAACAATTTTCCAAGGAAAGAACAGAAACGCAAAGCACAACTTTGTAAACTAATTCTCATACGTGTCGCCTGTTCACTTATTATGACAGGAAAACTGAAAAGTGATATAACACACTGTACAGCACAGGAACAACTTTCAAATGAAAGAGTAGAAAAGAAAGCACTAATTTGTAAACTAAATCACAAGTGTGTCGCTTGCTCAATTAGGAATACAGGAAAACTGAAAAGTGATATATCGCACTGTACAGCAAAGGAACAAGTTTCCGACGATAGAAGAGAAAATCAAAGCACTACTTTTAAATGGAATCACATGTGTGTCTCTCGCACAATTAGGAATACAGGAAAACTGAAAAGTGTTATCTCGCACTGTACAGCACAGGAACAACTTTACATCTAAAGAGCAGAAACGCAAAGCTCTACTTTGTAAACTAATTCACATACGTGTCGCATGTTCAATTATTATAACAGGAAAACTGAAAAGTGATATAACCCTAACCCTAACCCCCTAACCCTAATCCTAACCACTACCCCTAACCCTAACCCTAACCCTAACCCTACCCTAACCCTAACCCTAACCCTAACCCTTACCCTAACCCTAACTTGTTCCTCACAGGACAACGTTTCCAATGAAAGAACGTAAACGCAAAGCACTACTTTGTAAACTGAATCACATGTGTGTCGCTTGCTCAATGAGGAACACAAGAAAACTGAAAAGTGTTGTCTCGCACTGTATGGCACAGAAACAAGTTTCCATCAAAAGAACAAAAACGCAAATCACAACTTTGTAAACCAATTCACATATGTGTTGCCCGTTCAATTATTATAACAGGAAAACTGAAAAGTGATATAACGCACTGTACAGCACAAGAACAAATTTCCAACGAAAGAACAGAAACGCAAAGCACAACTTTGTAAACTAATTCACATATGTGTCACCTGTTCACTTATTATGACAGGAAAACTGAAAAGTGATATATCACACTGTACAGCACAGAAACAAGTTTCCAACAGAAGAACAGAAACACAAAGCATTACTTTGTAAACTAAATCACATGTGTGTCGCTCGCACAATTAGGAATACAGGAAAACTGAAAAGTGTTATCTCGCACTGTACAGCACAGGAACAACTTTACATCTAAAGAGCAGAAACGCAAAGCTCTACTTTGCAAACTAATTCACATACGTGTCGCCTGATCAATTATTATAACAGGAAAACTGAAAAGTGATATAACCCTAACCCTAACCCCCTAACCCTAACCCTAACCCTAACCCTAACCCTATCCCTAACACTAACCCCTAACCCTAACCCTAATCCGTAACCCTAACCCTAACCCTAACCCTAACCCTTACTTGTTCCTCACAGGAACAAGTTTCCAATGAAAGAACGTAAACGCAAAGCACTGCTTTGTAAACTGAATCACATGTGTGTCGCTTGCTCAATTAGGAATACAGGAAAACTGAAAAGTGTTATCTCGCACTGTATGGCACAGAAACAAGTTTCCATCAAAAGAAAAGAACCGCAAATCACAACTTTGTAAACTAATTCACATATGTGTCGCCTGTTCACTTATTATGACAGGAAAACTGAAAAGTGATATAACGCACTGTACAGCACAGGAACAAGTTTCAAATGAAAGAATAGCAAAGAAAGCACTAATTTGTAAACTAAATGACATGTGTGTTGCTCGCTCAATTAGGAATACAGGAAAACTGAAAAGTGATATATCGCACTGCACAGCACAGGACAAGTTTCCAACGAAAGAACAGAAAAGCAAAGCACTACTGTTAAATGGAATCACATGTGTGTCGCTCGCTCCATTAGGAATACAGGAAAACTGAAAAGTGTTATCTCGCACTATACAGCACAGAAACAAGTTTCCTTCAAAAGAGCAGAAACGCAAAGCTCTACTTTATAAACTATTTCACATACGTGTCGCCTGTTCAATTATTTTAACAGGAAAACTGAAAAGTGATATAACCCTAACCCTAACCCCCTAACCCTAACCCTAACCCTAACCCCTAACCCTAACCCTAACCCTAACACTACCCTAACCCTAACACTAACCCTAACCCTAAACCTAACCCTTAACCCTAACCCTAACCCTAACTTGTTCCTCACAGGAAAACGTTTCCAATGAAAGAAGGTAAACGCAAAGCACTACTTTGTAAACTGAATCACATGTGTGTCGCTTGCTCAATTAGGAATACAAGAAAACTGAAAAGTGTTATCTCGCAGTGTATGGCACAGAAACAAGTTTCCATCAAAAGAACAGAAACGCAAATCACAACTTTGTAAACCAATTCACATATGTGTCGCCCGTTCAATTATTATAACAGGAAAACTGAAAAGTGATATAACGCACTGTACAGCACAGGAACAAATTTCCAAGGAAAGAACAGAAACGCAAATCACAACTTTGTAAACCAATTTACATATGTGTCGCCCGTGCAATTATTATAACAGGAAAACTGAAAAGTGATATAACGCACTGTACAGCACAGAAACAATTTTCCAAGGAAAGAACAGAAACGCAAAGCACAACTTTGTAAACTAATTCTCATACGTGTCGCCTGTTCACTTATTATGACAGGAAAACTGAAAAGTGATATAACGCACTGTACAGCACAGGAACAACTTTCAAATGAAAGAGTAGAAAAGAAAGCACTAATTTGTAAATTAAATCACAAGTGTGTCGCTTGCTCAATTAGGAATACAGGAAAACTGAAAAGTGATATATCGCACTGTACAGCAAAGGAACAAGTTTCCAACGAAAGAAGAGAAAATCAAAGCACTACTTTTAAATGGAATCACATGTGTGTCGCTCGCACAATTAGGAATACAGGAAAACTGAAAAGTGTTATCTCGCACTATACAGCACAGGAACAACTTTACATCTAAAGAGCAGAAATGCAAAGCTCTACTTTGTAAACTAATTCACATACGTGTCGCCTGTTCAATTATTATAACAGGAAAACTGAAAAGTGATATAACCCTAACCCTAACCCCCTAACCCTAACCCTAACCTTAATCCTAACCACTACCCCTAACCCTAACCCTAACCCTAACCCTAACGCCTAACCCTAACCATAACCCTAACCCTAACCCTAACTTGTTCCTTACAGGAACAAGTTTCCAATGAAAGAACGTAAACGCAAAGCACTACTTTGTAAACTGAATCACATGTGTGTCGCTTGCTCAATTAGGAATACAGGAAAACTGAAAAGTGTTATCTCGCACTGTATGGCACAGAAACAAGTTTCCATCAAAAGAAAAGAACCGCAAATCACAACTTTGTAAACTAATTCACATATGTGTCGCCTGTTCACTTATTATGACAGGAAAACTGAAAAGTGATATAACGCACTGTACAGCACAGAAACAAGTTTCCAACAGAAGAACAGAATCGCAAAGCACTACATTGTAAACTAAATCACATGTGTGTCACTCGCTCAATTCGGAATCCAGGAAAACTGAAAAGTGTTATCTCGCACTGTACAGCACAGGAACAACTTTCAAATGAAAGTAATGAAAAGAAAGCACTAATTTGTAAACTAAATCACAATTGTGTCGCTCGCTCAATTAGGAATACAAGAAAACTGAAAGGTGATATATCGCACTGTACAGCAAAGGAACAAGTTTCCAACGAAAGAACAGAAAAGCAAAGCACTACTTTTAAATGGAATCACATGTGTGTCGCTCACTCCATTAGGAATACAGGAAGACTGAAAAGTGTTATCTCGTACTATACAGCACAGAAACAAGTTTCCTACAAAAGAGCAGAAACGCAAAGCTCTACTTTGTAAACTATTTCACATACGTGTCGCCTGTTCAATTAGTATAACAGGAAAACTGAAAAGTGATATAACCCTAACCCTAACCCCCTAACCCTAACCCTAACCCTAACCCCTAACCCTAACCCTAACCCTAAGCCTACACTAACCCTAACAATAACCCTAACCCTAATCCTAACCCCTAACCCTAACCCTAACCCTAACCCTAACCTAACCCTAACTTGTTCCTCACAGGAAAACGTTTCCAATGAAAGAAAGTAAACGCAAAGCACTACTTTGTAAACTGAATCACATGTGTGTCGCTTGCTCAATTAGGAATACAAGAAAACTGAAAAGTGTTATATCGCACTGTATGGCACAGAAACAAGTTTCCATCAAAAGAAAAGAACCGCAAATCACAACTTTGTAAACTAATTCACATATGTGTCGCCTGTTCACTTATTATGACAGGAAAACTGAAAAGTGATATAACGTACTGTACAGCACAGGAACAATTTTCCAAGGAAAGAAAAGAAACACAAAGCACAACTTTGTAAACTAATTCACATACGTGTCGCCTGTTCACTTATTATGACAGGAAAACTGAAAAGTGATATAACGCACTGTACAGCACAGGAACACGTTTCAAATGAAAGAATAGCAAAGAAAGCACTAATTTGTAAACTAAATGACATGTGTGTTGCTCGCTCAATTAGGAATACAGGAAAACTGAAAAGTGATATATATCGCACTGCACAGCACAGGACAAGTTTCCAACGAAAGAACAGAAAAGCAAAGCACTACTTTTAAATGGAATCACATGTGTGCCGCTCGCTCCATTAGGAATACAGGAAAACTGAAAAGTGTTATCTCGCACTATACAGCACAGAAACAAGTTTCCTTCAAAAGAGCAGAAACGCAAAGCTCTACTTTATAAACTATTTCACATACGTGTCGCCTGTTCAATTATTATAACAGGAAAACTGAAAAGTGATATAACCCTAACCCTAACCCCCTAACCCTAACCCTAACCCTAACCCCTAACCCTAACCCTAACCCTAACACTACCCTAACCCTAACACTAACCCTAACCCTAAACCTAACCCTTAACCCTAACCCTAACCCTAACTTGTTCCTCACAGGAAAACGTTTCCAATGAAAGAACGTAAACGCAAAGCACTACTTTGTAAACTGAATCACATGTGTGTCGCTTGCTCAATTAGGAATACAAGAAAACTGAAAAGTGTTATCTCGCAGTGTATGGCACAGAAACAAGTTTCCATGAAAAGAACAGTAACGCACATCACACCTTTGTAAACCAATTCACATATGTGTCGCCCGTTCAATTATTATAACAGGAAAACTGAAAAGTGATATAACGCTCTGTACAGCACAGGAACAAATTTCCAAGGAAAGAACAGAAACGCAAATCACAACTTTGTAAACCAATTTACATATGTGTCGCCCGTGCAATTATTATAACAGGAAAACTGAAAAGTGATATAACGCACTGTACAGCACAGGAACAAATTTCCAAGGAAAGAACAGAAACGCAAATCACAACTTTGTAAACCAATTTACATATGTGTCGCCCGTGCAATTATTATAACAGGAAAACTGAAAAGTGATATATCGCACTGTACAGCAAAGGAACAAGTTTCCAACGAAAGAAGAGAAAATCAAAGCACTACTTTTAAATGGAATCACATGTGTGTCGCTCGCACAATTAGGAATACAGGAAAACTGAAAAGTGTTATCTCGCACTATACAGCACAGGAACAACTTTACATCTAAAGAGCAGAAACGCAAAGCTCTACTTTGTAAACTAATTCACATACGTGTCGCCTGTTCAATTGTTATAACAGGAAAACTGAAAAGTGATATAACCCTAACCCTAACCCCCTAACCCTAACCCTAACCTTAATCCTAACCACTACCCCTAACCCTAACCCTAACCCTAACCCTAAACCTAACCCTAACCCCTAACCCTAACCCTAACCCTAACCCTAACCCATAACCCTAACCCTAACCCTAACCCTACCCCTAACACTAACCCCTAACCCTAACCCTAACCCTAACGCCTAACCCGAACCCTAACCCTAACCCTAACCCTAACTTGTTCCTCACAGGAACAAGTTTCCAATGAAAGAACGTAAACGCAAAGCACTACTTTGTAAACTGAATCACATGTGTGTCGCTTGCTCAATTAGGAATACAGGAAAACTGAAAAGTGTTATCTCGCACTGTATGGCACAGAAACAATTTTCCATCAAAAGAAAAGAACCGCAAATCACAACTTTGTAAACTAATTCACATATGTGTCGCCTGTTCACTTATTATGACAGGAAAACTGAAAAGTGATATAACGCACTGTACAGCACAGAAACAAGTTTCCAAAAGAAGAACAGAATCGCAAAGCACTACATTGTAAACTAAATCACATGTGTGTCACTCGCCCAATTCGGAATCCAGGAAAACTGAAAAGTGTTATCTCGCACTGTACAGCACAGGAACAACTTTCAAATGAAAGTAATGAAAAGAAAGCACTAATTTGTAAACTAAATCACAATTGTGTTGCTCGCTCAATTAGGAATGCAGGAAAACTGAAAAGTGATATATCGCACTGTACAGCAAAGGAACAAGTTTCCAACGAAAGAACAGAAAAGCAAAGCACTTCTTTTAAATGGAATCACATGTGTGTCGCTCACTCCATTAGGAATACAGGAAAACTGAAAAGTGTTATCTCGCACTATACAGCACAGAAACAAGTTTCCTACAAAAGAGCAGAAACGCAAAGCTCTACTTTGTAAACTATTTCACATACGTGTCGCCTGTTCAATTAGTATAACAGGAAAACTGAAAAGTGATATAACCCTAACCCTAACCCCCTAACCCTAACCCTAACCCTAACCCCTAACCCTAACCCTAACCCTAAGCCTACCCTAACCCTAACAATAACCCTAACCCTAATCCTAACCCCTAACCCTAACCCTAACCTAACACTAACTTGTTCCTCACAGGAAAACGTTTCCAATGAAAGAAAGTAAACGCAAAGCACTACTTTGTAAACTGAATCACATTTGTGTCGCTTGCTCAATTAGGAATACAAGAAAATTGAAAAGTGTTATATCGCACTGTATGGCACAGAAACAAGTTTCCATCAAAAGAAAAGAACCGCAAATCACAACTTTGTAAACTAATTCACATATGTGTCGCCTGTTCACTTATTATGACAGGAAAACTGAAAAGTGATATAACGTACTGTACAGCACAGGAACAATTTTCCAAGGAAAGAAAAGAAACACAAAGCACAACTTTGTAAACTAATTCACATACGTGTCGCCTGTTCACTTATTATGACAGGAAAACTGAAAAGTGATATAACGCACTGTACAGCACAGGAACAACTTTCAAATGAAAGTATAGAAAAGAAAGCACTAATTTGTAAACTAAATCACAAGTGTGTCGCTCGCTCAATTAGGAATACAGGAAAACTGAAAAGTGTTATCTCGCACTATACAGCACAGGAACAACTTTACATCTAAAGAGCAGAAACGCAAAGCTCTACTTTGTAAACTAATTCACATACGTGTCGCCTGTTCAATTATTATAACAGGAAAACTGAAAAGTGATATAACCCTAACCCTAACCCCCTAACCCTAACCCTAACCCTAACCCTAACCCTATCCCTAACACTAACCCCTAACCCTAACCCTAATCCGTAACCCTAACCCTAACCATAACCCTAACCCTAACCCTAACCCTAACTTGTTCCTCACAGGAACAAGTTTCCAATGAAAGAAGGTAAACGCAAAGCACTACTTTGTAAACTGAATCACATGTGTGTCGCTTGCTCAATTAGGAATACAGGAAAACTGAAAAGTGTTATCTCGCACTGTATGGCACAGAAACAAGTTTCCATCAAAAGAAAAGAACCGCAAATCACAACTTTGTAAACTAATTCACATATGTGTCGCCTCTTCACTTATTAGGACAGGAAAACTGAAAAGTGATATAACACACTGTACAGCACAGGAACAAGTTTCAAATGAAAGAATAGCAAAGAAAGCACTAATTTGTAAACTAAATGACATGTGTGTTGCTCGCTCAATTAGGAATACAGGAAAACTGAAAAGTGATATATCGCACTGCACAGCACAGGACAAGTTTCCAACGAAAGAACAGAAAAGCAAAGCACTACTTTTAAATGGAATCACATGTGTGTCGCTCGCTCCATTAGGAATACAGGAAAACTGAAAAGTGTTATCTCGCACTATACAGCACAGAAACAAGTTTCCTTCAAAAGAGCAGAAACGCAAAGCTCTACTTTATAAACTATTTCACATACGTGTCGCCTGTTCAATTATTATAACAAGAAAACTGAAAAGTGCTATAACCCTAACCCTAACCCCCTAACCCTAACCCTAACCCTAACCCCTAACCCTAACCCTAACCCTAACACTACCCTAACCCTAACACTAACCCTAACCCTAAACCTAACCCTTAACCCTAACCCTAACCCTAACTTGTTCCTCACAGGAAAACGTTTCCAATGAAAGAACGTAAACGCAAAGCACTACTTTGTAAACTGAATCACATGTGTGTCGCTTGCTCAATTAGGAATACAAGAAAACTGAAAAGTGTTATCTCGCAGTGTATGGCACAGAAACAAGTTTCCATCAAAAGAAGAGAAACGCAAATCACAACTTTGTAAACCAATTCACATATGTGTCGCCCGTTCAATTATTATAACAGGAAAACTGAAAAGTGATATAACGCACTGTACAGCACAGGAACAAATTTCCAAGGAAAGAACAGAAACGCAAATCACAACTTTGTAAACCAATTTACATATGTGTCGCCCGTGCAATTATTATAACAGGAAAACTGAAAAGTGATATAACGCACTGTACAGCACAGAAACAATTTTCCAAGGAAAGAACAGAAACGCAAAGCACAACTTTGTAAACTAATTCTCATACGTGTCGCCTGTTCACTTATTATGACAGGAAAACTGAAAAGTGATATAACGCACTGTACAGCACAGGAACAACTTTCAAATGAAAGAGTAGAAAAGAAAGCACTAATTTGTAAATTAAATCACAAGTGTGTAGCTTGCTCAATTAGGAATACAGGAAAACTGAAAAGTGATATATCGCACTGTACAGCAAAGGAACAAGTTTCCAACGAAAGAAGAGAAAATCAAAGCACTACTTTTAAATGGAATCACATGTGTGTCGCTCGCACAATTAGGAATACAGGAAAACTGAAAAGTGTTATCTCGCACTATACAGCACAGGAACAACTTTACATCTAAAGAGCAGAAACGCAAAGCTCTACTTTGTAAACTAATTCACATACGTGTCGCCTGTTCAATTATTATAACAGGAAAACTGAAAACTGATATAACCCTAACCCTAACCCCCTAACCCTAACCCTAACCTTAATCCTAACCACTACCCCTAACCCTAACCCTAACCCTAACCCTAACCCTAACCCTAACCCCTAACCCTAACCCTAACCCTAACCCTAACCCTAACCCATAACCCTAACCCTAACCCTAACCCTACCCCTAACACTAACCCCTAACCCTAACCCTAACCCTAACGCCTAACCCTAACCCTAACCCTAACCCTAACTTGTTCCTCACAGGAACAAGTTTCCAATGAAAGAACGTAAACGCAAAGCACTACTTTGTAAACGGAATCACATGTGTGTCGCTTGCTCAATTAGGAATACAGGAAAACTGAAAAGTGTTATCTCGCACTGTATGGCACAGAAACAAGTTTCCATCAAAAGAAAAGAACCGCAAATCACAACTTTGTAAACTAATTCACATATGTGTCGCCTGTTCACTTATTATGACAGGAAAATGAAAAGTAATATAACGCACTGTACAGCACAGGAACAAGTTTCAAATGAAAGAATAGAAAAGAAAGCACTAATTTGTAAACTAAATCACATGTGTGTTGCTCGCTCAATTAGGAATACAGGAAAACTGAAAAGTGATATATCGCACTGCACTGTACAGGACAAGTTTCCAACGAAAGAACAGAAACGCAAAGCAGTACTTTGTAAACTAAATCACATGTGTGTCGCTCGCACAATTAGGAATACAGGAAAACTGAAAAGTGTTATCTCGCACTGTACAGCACAGGAACAACTTTACATCTATAGAGCAGAAACGCAAAGCTCTACTTTGTAAACTAATTCACATACGTGTCGCCTGTTCAATTATTATAACAGGAAAACTGAAAAGTGATATAACCCTAACCCTAACCCCCTAACCCTAACCCTAACCCTAACCCTAACCCTAACCCTAACCCTAACGCTACCCTAACCCTAACCCTAACCCTAACCCTAACCCTAACCCTAACCCTTACCCTAACCCTAACTTGTTCCTCACAGGACAACGTTTCCAATGAAAGAACGTAAACGCAAAGCACTACTTTGTAAACTGAATCACATGTGTGTCGCTTGCTCAATGAGGAATACAAGAAAACTGAAAAGTGTTGTCTCACACTGTATGGCACATAAACAAGTTTCCGTCAAAAAAACAGAAACGCAAATCACAACTTTGTAAACCAATTCACATATGTGTCACCCGTTCAATTATTATAACAGAAAAACTGAAAAGTGATATAACGCACTGTACAGCACAGGAACAAATTTCCAACGAAAGAACAGAAACGCAAAGCACAGCTTTGTAAACTAATTCACATATGTGTCGCCTGTTCACTTATTATGACAGGAAAACTGAAAAGTGATATATCACACTGTACAGCACAGAAACAAGTTTCCAACAGAAGAACAGAAACGCAAAGCATTACTTTGTAAACTAAATCACATGTGTGTCGCTCGCACAATTAGGTATACAGGAAAACTGAAAAGTGTTATCTCGCACTGTACAGCACAGGAACAACTTTACATCTAAAGAGCAGAAAAGCAAAGCTCTACTTTGCAAACTAATTCACATACGTGTCGCCTGATCAATTATTATAACAGGAAAACTGAAAAGTGATATAACTCTAACCCTAACCCCCTAACCCTAACCCTAACCCTAACCCTAACCCCTAACCCTAACCCTAACCCTAACCCTAACCCTAACCCTAACCCATAACCCTAACCCTAACCCTAACCCTACCCCTAACACTAACCCCTAACCCTAACCCTAACGCCTAACCCTAACCCTAACCCTAACCCTAACCCTAACCCCTAACCCTAACCCTAACCCTAACTCTAACCCTAACCCATAACCCTAACCCTAACCCTAACCCTACCCCTAACACTAACCCCTAACCCTAACCCTAACCCTAACGCCTAACCCTAACCCTAACCCTAACCCTAACCCTAACCCATAACCCTAACCCTAACCCTAACCCTACCCCTAACACTAACCCCTAACCCTAACCCTAACCCTAACGCCTAACCCTAACCCTAACCCTAACCCTAACCCTAACCCTAACTTGTTCCTCACAGGAACAAGTTTCCAATGAAAGAACGTAAACGCAAAGCACTACTTTGTAAACTGAATCACATGTGTGTCGCTTGCTCAATTAGGAATACAGGAAAACTGAAAAGTGTTATCTCGCACTGTATGGCACAGAAACAAGTTTCCATCAAAAGAAAAGAACCGCAAATCAAAACTTTGTAAACTAATTCACATATGTGTCGCCTGTTCACTTATTATGACAGGAAAACTGAAAAGTGATATAACGCACTGTACAGCACAGGAACAAGTTTCAAATGAAAGAATAGAAAAGAAAGCACTAATTTGTAAACTAAATCACATGTGTGTTGCTCGCTCAATTAGGAATACAGGAAAACTGAAAAGTGATATATCGCACTGCACTGTACAGGACAATTTTCCAACGAAAGAACAGAAACGCAAAGCAGTACTTTGTAAACTAAATCACATGTGTGTCGCTCGCACAATTAGGAATACAGGAAAACTGAAAAGTGTTATCTCGCACTGTACAGCACAGGAACAACTTTACATCTAAAGAGCAGAAACGCAAAGCTCTACTTTGTAAACTAATTCACATACGTGTCGCCTGTTCAATTATTATAACAGGAAAACTGAAAAGTGATATAACCCTAACCCTAACCCCCTAACCCTAACCCTAACCCTAACCCTAACCCTAACCCTAACGCTACCCTAACCCTAACACTAACCCTAACCCTAACCCTAACCCTTACCCTAACCCTAACTTGTTCCTCACAGGACAACTTTTCCAATGAAAGAACGTAAACGCAAAGCACTACTTTGTAAACTGAATCACATGTGTGTCGCTTGCTCAATGAGGAATACAAGAAAACTGAAAAGTGTTGTCTCGCACTGTATGGCACATAAACAAGTTTCCATCAAAAGAACAGAAACGCAAATCACAACTTTGTAAACCAATTCACATATGTGTCACCCGTTCAATTATTATAACAGAAAAACTGAAATGTGATATAACGCACTGTACAGCACAGGAACAAATTTCCAACGAAAGAACAGAAACGCAAAGCACAACTTTGTAAACTAATTCACATATGTGTCACCTGTTCACTTATTATGACAGGAAAACTGAAAAGTGATATATCACACTGTACAGCACAGAAACAAGTTTCCAACAGAAGAACAGAAACGCAAAGCATTACTTTGTAAACTAAATCACATGTGTGTCGCTCGCACAATTAGGAATACAGGAATACTGAAAAGTGTTATCTCGCACTGTACAGCACAGGAACAACTTTACATCTAAAGAGCAGAAAAGCAAAGCTCTACTTTGCAAACTAATTCACATACGTGTCGCCTGATCAATTATTATAACAGGAAAACTGAAAAGTGATATAACTCTAACCCTAACCCCCTAACACTAACCCTAACCCTAACCCTAACCCTAACCCTAACCCCTAACCCTAACCCTAACCCTAACCCATAACCCTAACCCTAACCCTAACCCTACCCCTAACACTAACCCCTAACCCTAACCCTAACCCTAACGCCTAACCCTAACCCTAACCCTAACCCCTAACCCTAACCCTAACCCTAACCCTAACCCATAACCCTAACCCTAACGCTAACCCTACCCCTAACACTAACCCCTAACCCTAACCCTAACCCTAACACCTAACCCTAACCCTAACCCTAACCCTAACCCTAACTTGTTCCTCACAGGAACAAGTTTCCAATGAAAGAACGTAAACGCAAAGCACTACTTTGTAAACTGAATCACATGTGTGTCGCTTGCTCAATTAGGAATACAAGAAAACTGAAAAGTGTTATCTCGCAGTGTATGGCACAGAAACAAGTTTCCATCAAAAGAAGAGAAACGCAAATCACAACTTTGTAAACCAATTCACATATGTGTCGCCCGTTCAATTATTATAACAGGAAAACTGAAAAGTGATATAACGCACTGTACAGCACAGGAACAAATTTCCAAGGAAAGAACAGAAACGCAAATCACAACTTTGTAAACCAATTTACATATGTGTCGCCCGTGCAATTATTATAACAGGAAAACTGAAAAGTGATATAACGCACTGTACAGCACAGAAACAATTTTCCAAGGAAAGAACAGAAACGCAAAGCACAACTTTGTAAACTAATTCTCATACATGTCGCCTGTTCACTTATTATGACAGGAAAACTGAAAAGTGATATAACGCACTGTACAGCACAGGAACAACTTTCAAATGAAAGAGTAGAAAAGAAAGCACTAATTTGTAAATTAAATCACAAGTGTGTCGCTTGCTCAATTAGGAATACAGGAAAACTGAAAAGTGATATATCGCACTGTACAGCAAAGGAACAAGTTTCCAACGAAAGAAGAGAAAATCAAAGCACTACTTTTAAATGGAATCACATGTGTGTCGCTCGCACAATTAGGAATACAGGAAAACTGAAAAGTGTTATCTCGCACTATACAGCACAGGAACAACTTTACATCTAAAGAGCAGAAACGCAAAGCTCTACTTTGTAAACTAATTCACATACGTGTCGCCTGTTCAATTATTATAACAGGAAAACTGAAAAGTGATATAACCCTAACCCTAACCCCCTAACCCTAACCCTAACCTTAATCCTAACCACTACCCCTAACCCTAACCCTAACCCTAACCCTAACCCTAACCCTAACCCTAACCCCTAACCCTAACCCTAACCCTAACCCTAACCCATAACCCTAACCCTAACCCTAACCCTACCCCTAACACTAACCCCTAACCCTAACCCTAACCCTAACGCCTAACCCTAACCCTAACCCTAACCCTAACTTGTTCCTCACAGGAACAAGTTTCCAATGAAAGAACGTAAACGCAAAGCACTACTTTGTAAACGGAATCACATGTGTGTCGCTTGCTCAATTAGGAATACAGGAAAACTGAAAAGTGTTATCTCGCACTGTATGGCACAGAAACAAGTTTCCATCAAAAGAAAAGAACCGCAAATCACAACTTTGTAAACTAATTCACATATGTGTCGCCTGTTCACTTATTATGACAGGAAAATGAAAAGTGATATAACGCACTGTACAGCACAGGAACAAGTTTCAAATGAAAGAATAGAAAAGAAAGCACTAATTTGTAAACTAAATCACATGTGTGTTGCTCGCTCAATTAGGAATACAGGAAAACTGAAAAGTGATATATCGCACTGCACTGTACAGGACAAGTTTCCAACGAAAGAACAGAAACGCAAAGCAGTACTTTGTAAACTAAATCACATGTGTGTCGCTCGCACAATTAGGAATACAGGAAAACTGAAAAGTGTTATCTCGCACTGTACAGCACAGGAACAACTTTACATCTATAGAGCAGAAACGCAAAGCTCTACTTTGTAAACTAATTCACATACGTGTCGCCTGTTCAATTATTATAACAGGAAAACTGAAAAGTGATATAACCCTAACCCTAACCCCCTAACCCTAACCCTAACCCTAACCCTAACCCTAACCCTAACCCTAACGCTACCCTAACCCTAACCCTAACCCTAACCCTAACCCTAACCCTAACCCTTACCCTAACCCTAACTTGTTCCTCACAGGACAACGTTTCCAATGAAAGAACGTAAACGCAAAGCACTACTTTGTAAACTGAATCACATGTGTGTCGCTTGCTCAATGAGGAATACAAGAAAACTGAAAAGTGTTGTCTCACACTGTATGGCACATAAACAAGTTTTTCGTCAAAAAAACAGAAACGCAAATCACAACTTTGTAAACCAATTCACATATGTGTCACCCGTTCAATTATTATAACAGAAAAACTGAAAAGTGATATAACGCACTGTACAGCACAGGAACAAATTTCCAACGAAAGAACAGAAACGCAAAGCACAGCTTTGTAAACTAATTCACATATGTGTCGCCTGTTCACTTATTATGACAGGAAAACTGAAAAGTGATATATCACACTGTACAGCACAGAAACAAGTTTCCAACAGAAGAACAGAAACGCAAAGCATTACTTTGTAAACTAAATCACATGTGTGTCGCTCGCACAATTAGGAATACAGGAAAACTGAAAAGTGTTATCTCGCACTGTACAGCACAGGAACAACTTTACATCTAAAGAGCAGAAAAGCAAAGCTCTACTTTGCAAACTAATTCACATACGTGTCGCCTGATCAATTATTATAACAGGAAAACTGAAAAGTGATATAACTCTAACCCTAACCCCCTAACCCTAACCCTAACCCCTAACCCTAACCCTAACCCTAACCCTAACCCTAACCCTAACCCATAACCCTAACCCTAACCCTAACCCTACCCCTAACACTAACCCCTAACCCTAACCCTAACGCCTAACCCTAACCCTAACCCTAACCCTAACCCTAACCCCTAACCCTAACCCTAACCCTAACTCTAACCCTAACCCATAACCCTAACCCTAACCCTAACCCTACCCCTAACACTAACCCCTAACCCTAACCCTAACCCTAACGCCTAACCCTAACCCTAACCCTAACCCTAACCCTAACCCATAACCCTAACCCTAACCCTAACCCTACCCCTAACACTAACCCCTAACCCTAACCCTAACCCTAACGCCTAACCCTAACCCTAACCCTAACCCTAACCCTAACTTGTTCCTCACAGGAACAAGTTTCCAATGAAAGAACGTAAACGCAAAGCACTACTTTGTAAACTGAATCACATGTGTGTCGCTTGCTCAATTAGGAATACAGGAAAACTGAAAAGTGTTATCTCGCACTGTATGGCACAGAAACAAGTTTCCATCAAAAGAAAAGAACCGCAAATCAAAACTTTGTAAACTAATTCACATATGTGTCGCCTGTTCACTTATTATGACAGGAAAACTGAAAAGTGATATAA
>NC_083356.1:64795000-64832500 GCF_030254825.1 Meriones unguiculatus
ACAATTAGGAATACAGGAAAACTGAAAAGTGTTATCTCGCACTGTACAGCACAGGAACAACTATACATCTAAAGAGCAGAAACTCAAAGCTCTACTTTGTAAACTAATTCACATACGTGTCGCCTGTTCAATTATTATAACAGGAAAACTGAAAAGTGATATAACCCTAACCCTAACCCCCTAACCCTAACCCTAACCCTAACCCTAACCCCTAACCCTAACCCTAACCCTAACGCTACCCTAACCCTAGCACTAACCCTAACCCTCATCCTAACCCCTAACCCTAACCCTAACCCTAACCCTAACTTGTTCCTCACAGGAACAAGTTTCCAATGAAAGAACGTAAACGCAAAGCACTACTTTGTAAACGGAATCACATGTGTGTCGCTTGCTCAATTAGGAATACAGGAAAACTGAAAAGTGTTATCTCGCACTGTATGGCACAGAAACAAGTTTCCATCAAAAGAAAAGAACCGCAAATCACAACTTTGTAAACTAATTCACATATGTGTCGCCTGTTCACTTATTATGACAGGAAAATGAAAAGTAATATAACGCACTGTACAGCACAGGAACAAGTTTCAAATGAAAGAATAGAAAAGAAAGCACTAATTTGTAAACTAAATCACATGTGTGTTGCTCGCTCAATTAGGAATACAGGAAAACTGAAAAGTGATATATCGCACTGCACTGTACAGGACAAGTTTCCAACGAAAGAACAGAAACGCAAAGCAGTACTTTGTAAACTAAATCACATGTGTGTCGCTCGCACAATTAGGAATACAGGAAAACTGAAAAGTGTTATCTCGCACTGTACAGCACAGGAACAACTTTACATCTATAGAGCAGAAACGCAAAGCTCTACTTTGTAAACCAATTCACATATGTGTCGCCCGTTCAATTATTATAACAGGAAAACTGAAAAGTGATATAATGCACTATACAGCACAGGAACAAATTTCCAACGAAAGAACAGAAACGCAAAGCACAACTTTGTAAACTAATTCACATATGTGTCACCTGTTCACTTATTATGACAGGAAAACTGAAAAGTGATATATCACACTGTACAGCACAAAAACAAGTTTCCAACAGAAGAACAGAAACGCAAAGCATTACTTTGTAAACTAAATCACATGTGTGTCGCTCGCACAATTAGGAATACAGGAAAACTGAAAAGTGTTATCTCGCACTGTACAGCACAGGAACAACTTTACATCAAAAGAGCAGAAACGCAAAGCTCTACTTTGCAAAGTAATTCACATACGTGTCGCCTGATCAATTATTATAACAGGAAAACTGAAAAGTGATATAACCCTAACCCTAACCCCCTAACCCTAACCCTAACCCTAACGCTAACCCTAACCCCTAACCCTAACCCTAACCCTAACCCTAACCCTAACCCTAACCCTAACCCATAGCCCTAACCCTAACCCTAACCCTACCCCTAACACTAACCCCTAACCCTAACCCTAACCCTAACGCCTAACCCTAACCCTAACCCTAACCCTAACCCTAACTTGTTCCTCACAGGAACAAGTTTCCAATGAAAGAACGTAAAGGCAAAGCACTACTTTGTAAACTGAATCACATGTGTGTCGCTTGCTCAATTAGGAATACAGGAAAACTGAAAAGTGTTATCTCGCACTGTATGGCACAGAAACAAGTTTCCATCAAAAGAAAAGAACCGCAAATCACAACTTTGTAAACTAATTCACATATGTGTCGCCTGTTCACTTATTATGACAGGAAAACTGAAAAGTGATATAACGCACTGTACAGCACAGGAACAAGTTTCAAATGAAAGAATAGAAAAGAAAGCACTAATTTGTAAACTACATCACATGTGTGTTGCTCGCTCAATTAGGAATACAGGAAAACTGAAAAATGATATATCGCACTGCACTGCACAGGACAAGTTTCCAACGAAAGAACAGAAACGCAAAGCACTACTTTGTAAACTAAATCACATGTGTGTCGCTCGCACAATTAGGAATACAGGAAAACTGAAAAGTGTTATCTCGCACTGTACAGCACAGGAACAACTTTACATCTAAAGAACAGAAACACAAAGCTCTACTTTGTAAACTAATTCACATACGTGTCGCCTGTTCAATTATTATAACAGGAAAACTGAAAAGTGATATAACCCTAACCCTAACCCCCTAACCCTAACCCTAACCCTAACCCCTAACCCTAACTTTAACCCTAACGCTACCCTAACCGTAACACTAACCCTAACCCTAACCCTAACCCTTACCCTTACCCTAACCCTAACTTGTTCCTCACAGGACAACGTTTCCAATGAAAGAACGTAAACGCAAAGCACTACTTTGTAAACTGAATCACATGTGTGTCGCTTACTCAATGAGGAATACAAGAAAACTGAAAAGTGTTGTCTCGCACTGTATGGCACATAAACAAGTTTCCATCAAAAGAACAGAAAGGCAAATCACAACTTTGTAAACCAATTCACATATGTGTCGCCCGTTCAATTATTATAACAGGAAAACTGAAAAGTGATATAACGCACTGTACAGCACAGGAACAAATTTCCAACGAAAGAACAGAAACGCAAAGCACAACTTTGTAAACTAATTCACATATGTGTCACCTGTTCACTTATTATGACAGGAAAACTGAAAAGTGATATATCACACTGTACAGCACAGAAACAAGTTTCCAACAGAAGAACAGAAACGCAAAGCATTACTTTGTAAACTAAATCACAAGTGTGTCGCTCGCACAATTAGGAATACAGGAAAACTGAAAAGTGTTATCTCGCACTGTACAGCACAGGAACAACTTTACATCTAAAGAGCAGAAACGCAAAGCTCTACTTTGCAAACTAATTCACATACGTGTCGCCTGATCAATTATTATAACAGGAAAACTGAAAAGTGATATAACCCTAACCCTAACCCCCTAACCCTAACCCTAACCCTAACCCTAAACCCTAACCCTAACCCTAACCCTAACCCTAACCCTAACCCTAACCCTAACCCATAACCCTAACCCTAACCCTAACCCTACCCCTAACACTAACCCCTAACCCTAACCCTAACCCTAACGCCTAACCCTAACCCTAACCCTAACCCTAACCCTAACCCTAACGCTACCCTAACCCTAACACTAACCCTAACGCTAATCCTAACCCCTACCCCTAACCCTAACCCTAACCCTAACTTGTTCCTCACAGGAAAAAGTTTCCAATGAAAGAACGTAAACACAAAGCACTACTTTGTAAACTGAATCACATGTGTGTCGCTTGCTCAATTAGGAATACAGGAAAACTGAAAACTGTTATCTCCCACTGTATTGCACAGAAACAAGTTTCCATCAAAAGAAAAGAAACGCAAATCACAACTTTGTAAACTAATTCACATATGTGTCGCCTGTTCACTTATTATGACAGGAAAACTGAAAAGTGATATAACGCACTGTACCGCACAAGAACAATTTTCAAATGAAAGAATAGAAAAGAAAGCACTAATTTGTAAAATAAATCACATGTGTGTTGCTCGCTCAATTAGGAATACAGGAAAACTGAAAAGTGATATATCGCACTGCACAGCACAGGACAAGTTTCCAACGAAAGAACAGAAACGCAAAGCATTTCTTTGTAAACTAAATCACATGTGTGTCACTCGCACAATTAGGAATACAGGAAAACTGAAAAGTGTTATCTCGCACTGTACAGCACAGGAACAACTTTACATCTAAAGAGCAGAAACGCAAAGCTCTACTTTGTAAACTAATTCACATACGTGTCGCCTGTTCAATTATTATAACAGGAAAACTGAAAAGTGATATAACCCTAACCCTAACCCCCTAACCCTAACCCTAACCCTAACCCTAACCCCTAACCCTAACCCAACCCTAACGCTACCCTAACCCTAACACTAACCCTAACCCTAACCCTAACCCTAACCCTAACCCTTACCCTAACCCTAACTTGTTCCTCACAGGACAACGTTTCCAATGAAAGAACGTAAACGCAAAGCACTACTTTGTAAACTGAATCACATGTGTGTCGCTTGCTCAATGAGGAATACAAGAAAACTGAAAAGTGTTGTCTCGCACTGTATGGCACATAAACAAGTTTCCATCAAAAGAACAGAAACGCATATCACAACTTTGTAAACCAATTCACATATGTGTCGCCCGTTCAATTATTATAACAGGAAAACTGAAAAGTGATATAACGCACTGTACAGCACAGGAACAAATTTCCAACGATAGAACAGAAACGCAAAGCACAACTTTGTAAACTAATTCACATATGTGTCACCTGTTCACTTATTATGACAGGAAAACTGAAAAGTGTTATCTCGCACTATACAGCACAGAAACAAGTTTCCTTCAAAAGAGCAGAAACGCAAAGCTCTACTTTGTAAACTATTTCACATGCATGTCGCCTGTTCAATTATTATAACAGGAAAACTGAAAAGTGATACAACCCTAACCCTAGCCCCCTAACCCTAACCCTAACCCTAACCCCTAACCCTGACCCTAACCCTAACCCTACCCTAACCCTAACCCTAACCCTAACCCTACCCTAACCCTAACACTAACACTAACCCTAACCCTAATCCTAACCCCTAACCCTAACCCTAACCCTAACCCTAACTCTAACCCTAACTCGTTCCTCACAGGAACAAGTTTCCAATGAAAGAACGTAAACGACAAGCACTACTTTGTAAACTGAATCACATGTATGTCGCTTGCTCAATTAGGAATACAGGAAAACTGAAAAGTGATATAACGCACTGTACAGCACAGAAACAATTTTCCAAGGAAAGAACAGAAACGCAAAGCACAACTTTGTAAACTAATTCACATACGTGTCGCCTGTTCACTTATTATGACAGGAAAACTGAAAAGTGATATAACGCACTGTACAGCACAGGAACAACTTTCAAATGAAAGAGTAGAAAAGAAAGCACTAATTTGGAAACCAAATCACAAGTGTGTCGCTTGCTCAATTAGGAATACAGGAAAACTGAAAAGTGATATATCGCACTGTACAGCAAAGGAACAAGTTTCCAACGAAAGAACAGAAAATCAAAACACTACTTTTAAATGGAATAACATGTGTGTCGCTCGCACAATTAGGAATACAGGAAAACATAAAAGTGTTATCTCGCACTGTACAGCACAGGAACAACTTTACATCTAAAGAGCAGAAACACAAAGCTCTACTTTGTAAACTAATTCACATACGTGTCGCCTGTTCAATTATAATAGGAAAACTGAAAAGTGGTATAACCCTAACCCTAACACTAACCCCTAACCCTAACCCTAACCCTAATCCTAACCACTACCCCTAACCCTAACCCTAACCCTAACCCTACCCTAACCCTAACCCTAACCCTACCCCATAACCTTAACCCTAACCCTAACGCTACCGCTAACCCTAACCCCTAACCCTAACCCTAACCCTAACCCCTAACTCTAACCCTAACCCTAACCCTAACTTGTTCCAATGAAAGAACGTAAACGCAAAGCACTACTTTGTAAACTGAATCACATGTGTGTCGCTTGCTCAATTAGGAATACAGGAAAACTGAAAAATGTTATCTCGCACTGTATGGCACAGAAACAAGTTTCCATCAAAAGAACAGAAACGCAAAGCACAACTTTGTAAACTAATTCACATATGTGTCACCTGTTCAATTATTATGACAGGAAAACTGAAAAGTGATATATCACACTGTACAGCACAGAAACAAGTTTCCAACAGAAGAACAGAATCGCAAAGCACTACATTGTAAACTAAAGCACATGTGTGTCACTCGCTCAATTCGGAATACAGGAAAACTGAAAAGTGTTATCTCGCACTGTACAGCACAGGAACAACTTTCAAATGAAAGTAATGAAAAGAAAGCACTAATTTGTAAACTAAATCACAATTGTGTCGCTCGCTCAATTAGGAATACAGGAAAACTGAAAAGTGATATATCGCACTGTACAGCAAAGGAACAAGTTTCCTACAAAAGAGCAGAAACGCAAAGCTCTACTTTGTAAACTATTTCACATACGTGTCGCCTGTTCAATTATTATAACAGGAAAACTGAAATGTGATATAACCCTAACCCTAACCCCCTAACCCTAACCCTAACCCCTAACCCTTACCCTAACCCTAACCCTACCCTAACCCTAACACTAACCCTAACCCTAATCCTAACCCCTAACCCTAACCCTAACCCTAACCCTAACCTAACCCTAACTTGTTCCTCACAGGAAAACGTTTCCAATGAAAGAACGTAAACGCAAAGCACTACTTTGTAAACTGAATCACATGTGTGTCGCTTGCTCAATTAGGAATACAAGAAAACTGAAAAGTGTTATATCGCACTGTATGGCACAGAAACAAGTTTCCATCAAAAGAAAAGAACCGCAAATCACAACTTTGTAAACTAATTCACATATGTGTCGCCTGTTCACTTATTATGACAGGAAACCTGAAAAGTGATATAACGTACTGTACAGCACAGGAACAATTATCCAAGGAAAGAAAAGAAACACAAAGCACAACTTTGTAAACTAATTCACATACGTGTCGCCTGTTCACTTATTATGACAGGAAAACTGAAAAGTGATATAACGCACTGTACAGCACAGGAACAACTTTCAAATGAAAGTATAGAAAAGAAAGCACTAATTTGTAAACTAAATCACAAGTGTGTCGCTCGCTCAATTAGGAATACAGGAAAACTGAAAAGTGTTATCTCGCACTATACAGCACAGGAACAACTTTACATCTAAAGAGCAGAAACGCAAAGCTCTACTTTTTAAACTAATTCACAAACGTGTCGCCTGTTCAATTATTATAACAGGAAAACTGAAAAGTGATATAACCCTAACCCTAACCCCCTAACCCTAACCCTAACCTTAACCCTAACCCTACCCCTAACACTAACCCCTAACACTAACCCTAACCCTAACCCGTAACCCTAACCCTAACCCTAACCCTAACCCTAACCCTCACCCTAACTTGTTCCTCACAGGAACAAGTTTCCAATGAAAGAACGTAAACGCAAAGCACTACTTTGTAAACTGAATCACATGTGTGTCGCTTGCTCAATTAGGAATACAGGAAAACTGAAAAGTGTTATCTCACACTGTATGGCACAGAAACAAGTTTCCATCAAAAGAAAAGAACCGCAAATCACACCTTTGTAAACTAATTCACATATGTGTCGCCTGTTCACTTATTATGACAGGAAAACTGAAAAGTGATATAACACACTGTACAGCACAGGAACAAGTTTCAAATGAAAGAATAGCAAAGAAAGCACCAATTTGTAAACTACATGACATGTGTGTTGCTCGCTCAATTAGGAATAGAGGAAAACTGAAAAGTGATATATCGCACTGCACAGCACAGGACAAGTTTCCAAAGAAAGAACAGAAAAGCAAAGCACTACTTTTAAATGGAATCACATGTGTGTCGCTCGCTCCATTAGGAATACAGGAAAACTGAAAAGTGTTATCTCGCACTATACAGCACAGAAACAAGTTTCCTTCAAAAGAGCAGAAAGGCAAAGCTCTACTTTGTAAACTATTTCACATACGTGTCGCCTGTTCAATTATTATAACAGGAAAACTGAAAAGTGATATAACCCTAACCCTAACCCCCTAACCCTAACCCTAACCTTAACCCTAACCCCTAACCCTAACCCTAACCCTAACCCTACCCTAACCCTAACCTAACCCTAACTTGTTCCTCACAGGAACACGTTTCCAATGAAAGAACGTAAACGCAAAGCACTACTTTGTAAACTGAATCACATGTGTGTCGCTTGCTCAATTAGGAATACAGGAAAACTGAAAAGTGTTGTCTCGCACTGTATGGCACAGAAACAAGTTTCCATCAAAAGAACAGAAACGCAAATCACAACTTTGTAAACCAATTCACATATGTGTCGCCCGTTCAATTATTATAACAGGAAAACTGAAAAGTGATATAACGCACTGTACAGCACAGGAACAAATTTCCAAGGAAAGAACAGAAACGCAAATCACAACTTGTAAACCAATTTACATATGTGTCGCCCGTTCAATTATTATAACAGGAAAACTGAAAAGTGATATAACGCACTGTACAGCACAGAAACAATTTTCCAAGGAAAGAACAGAAACGCAAAGCACAACTTTGTAAACTAATTCTCATACGTGTCGCCTGTTCACTTATTATGACAGGAAAACTGAAAAGTGATATAACACACTGTACAGCACAGGAACAACTTTCAAATGAAAGAGTAGAAAAGAAAGCACTACTTTTAAATGGAATCACATGTGTGTCGCTCGCACAATTAGGAATACAGGAAAACTGAAAAGTGTTATCTCGCACTGTACAGCACAGGAACAACTTTACATCTAAAGAGCAGAAACGCAACGCTCTACTTTGTAAACTAATTCACATACGTGTCGCCTGTTCAATTATTATAACAGGAAAACTGAAAAGTGATATAACCCTAACCCTAACCCCCTAACCCTAACCCTAACCCTAATCCTAACCACTACCCCTAACCCTAACCCTAACCCTAACCCTACCCTAACCCTAACCCTAACCCTAACCCTAACCCTAACCCTAACCCTAACCCTTACCCTAACCCTAACTTGTTCCTCACAGGACAACGTTTCCAATGAAAGAACGTAAACGCAAAGCACTACTTTGTAAACTGAATCACATGTGTGTCGCTTGCTCAATGAGGAATACAAGAAAACTGAAAAGTGTTATCTCGCAGTATATGGCTCAGAAACAAGTTTCCATCAAAAGAACAGAAACGCAAATCACAACTTTGTAAACCAATTCACATATGTGTCGCCCGTTCAATTATTATAACAGGAAAACTGAAAAGTGATATAACGCACTGTACAGCACAGGAACAAATTTCCAAGGAAAGAACAGAAACGCAAATCACAACTTTGTAAACCAATTTACATATGTGTCGCCCGTTCAATTATTATAACAGGAAAACTGAAAAGTGATATAACGCACTGTACAGCACAGAAACAATTTTCCAAGGAAAGAACAGAAATGCAAAGCACAACTTTGTAAACTAATTCTCATACGTGTCGCCTGTTCACTTATTATGACAGGAAAACTGAAAAGTGATATAACGCACTGTACAGCACAGGAACAACTTACAAATGAAAGAGTAGAAAAGAAAACACTAATTTGTAAACTAAATCACAAGTGTGCCGCTTGCTCAATTAGGAATACAGGAAAACTGAAAAGTGATATATCGCACTGTACAGCAAAGGAACAAGTTTCCAACGAAAGAACAGAAAATCAAAGCACTACTTTTAAATGGAATCACATGTGTGTCGCTCGCACAATTAGGAATACAGGAAAACTGAAAAGTGTTATCTCGCACTGTACAGCACAGGAACAAATTTACATCTAAAGAGCAGAAACGCAACGCTCTACTTTGTAAACTAATTCACATACGTGTCGCCTGTTCAATTATTATAACAGGAAAACTGAAAAGTGATATAACCCTAACCCTAACCCCCTAACCCTAACCCTAACCTTAATACTAACCACTACCCCTAACACTAACCCTAACCCTAACCCTACCCTAACACTAACCCTAACCCTAACCCTAACCCTAACCCTTACCCTAAACCTAACTTATTCCTCACAGGAAAACGTTTCCTATGAAAGAACGTAAACGCAAAGCACTACTTTGTAAACTGAATCACATGTGTGTCGCTTGCTCAATGAGGAATACAAGAAAACTGAAAAGTGTTGTCTCGCACTGTATGGCACAGAAACAAGTTTCCATCAAAAGAACAGAAACGCAAATCACAACTTTGTAAACCAATTCACATATGTGTCGCCCGTTCAATTATTATAACAGGAAAACTGAAAAGTGATATAACGCACTGTACAGCACAGGAACAAATTTCCAACGAAAGAACAGAAACGCAAAGCACAACTTTGTAAACTAATTCACATATGTGTCACCTGTTCACTTATTATGACAGGAAAACTGAAAAGTGATATATCACACTGTACAGCACAGAAACAAGTTTCCAACAGAAGAACAGAAACGCAAAGCATTACTTTGTAAACTAAATCACATGTGTGTCGCTCGCACAATTAGGAATACAGGAAAACTGAAAAGTGTTATCTCGCACTGTACAGCACAGGAACAACTTTACATCTAAAGAGCAGAAACGCAAAGCTCTACTTTGCAAACTAATTCACATACGTGTCGCCTGATCAATTATTATAACAGGAAAACTGAAAAGTGATATAACCCTAACCCTAACCCCCTAACCCTAACCCTAACACTAACCCTAACCCCTAACCCTAACCCTAACCCTAACCCATAACCCTAACCCTAACCCTAACCCTACCCCTAACACTAACCCCTAACCCTAACCCTAACCCTAACGCCTAACCCTAACCCTAACCCTAACTTGTTCCTCACAGGAAGAAGTTTCCAATGAAAGAACGTAAACGCAAAGCACTACTTTGTAAACTGAATCACATGTATGTCGCTTGCTCAATTAGGAATACAGGAAAACTGAAAAGTGATATAACGCACTGTACAGCACAGAAACAATTTTCCAAGGAAAGAACAGAAACGCAAAGCACAACTTTGTAAACTAATTCACATACGTGTCGCCTGTTCACTTATTATGACAGGAAAACTGAAAAGTGATATAACGCACTGTACAGCACAGGAACAACTTTCAAATGAAAGAGTAGAAAAGAAAGCACTAATTTGGAAACTAAATCACAAGTGTGTCGCTTGCTCAATTAGGAATACAGGAAAACTGAAAAGTGATATATCGCACTGTACAGCAAAGGAACAAGTTTCCAACGAAAGAACAGAAAATCAAAGCACTACTTTTAAATGGAATCACATGTGTGTCACTCGCACAATTAGGAATACAGGAAAACATAAAAGTGTTATCTCGCACTGTACAGCACAGGAACAACTTTACATCTAAAGAGCAGAAACACAAAGCTCTACTTTGTAAACTAATTCACATACGTGTCGCCTGTTCAATTATAATAGGAAAACTGAAAAGTGGTATAACCCTAACCCTAACACTAACCCCTAACCCTAACCCTAACCCTAATCCTAACCACTACCCCTAACCCTAACCCTAACCCTAACCCTACCCTAACCCTAACCCTAACCCTAACCCATAACCCTAACCCTAACCCTAACGCTACCGCTAACCCTAACCCCTAACCCTAACCCTAACCCTAACCCCTAACTCTAACCCTAACCCTAACCCTAACTTGTTCCTCACAGGAACAAGTTTCCAATGAAAGAACGTAAACGCAAAGCACTACTTTGTAAACTGAATCACATGTGTGTCGCTTGCTCAATTAGGAATACAGGAAAACTGAAAAATGTTATCTCGCACTGTATGGCACAGAAACAAGTTTCCATCAAAAGAACAGAAACGCAAAGCACAACTTTGTAAACTAATTCACATATGTGTCACCTGTTCAATTATTATGACAGGAAAACTGAAAAGTGATATATCACACTGTACAGCACAGAAACAAGTTTCCAACAGAAGAACAGAATCGCAAAGCACTACATTGTAAACTAAATCACATGTGTGTCACTCGCTCAATTCGGAATACAGGAAAACTGAAAAGTGTTATCTCGCACTGTACAGCACAGGAACAACTTTCAAATGACAGTAATGAAAAGAAAGCACTAATTTGTAAACTAAATCACAATTGTGTCGCTCGCTCAATTAGGAATACAGGAAAACTGAAAAGTGATATATCGCACTGTACAGCAAAGGAACAAGTTTCCAACGAAAGAACAGAAAAGCAAAGCACTACTTTTAAATGGAATCACATGTGTGTCGCTCACTCCATTAGGAATACAGGAAAACTGAAAAGTGTTATCTCACACTATACAGCACAGAAACAAGTTTCCTACAAAAGAGCAGAAACGCAAAGCTCTACTTTGTAAACTATTTCACATACGTGTCGCCTGTTCAATTATTATAACAGGAAAACTGAAATGTGATATAACCCTAACCCTAACCCCCTAACCCTAACCCTAACCCCTAACCCTTACCCTAACCCTAACCCTACCCTAACCCTAACACTAACCCTAACCCTAATCCTAACCCCTAACCCTAACCCTAACCCTAACCCTAACCTAACCCTAACTTGTTCCTCACAGGAAAACGTTTCCAATGAAAGAACGTAAACGCAAAGCACTACTTTGTAAACTGAATCACATGTGTGTCGCTTGCTCAATTAGGAATACAAGAAAACTGAAAAGTGTTATATCGCACTGTATGGCACAGAAACAAGTTTCCATCAAAAGAAAAGAACCGCAAATCACAACTTTGTAAACTAATTCACATATGTGTCGCCTGTTCACTTATTATGACAGGAAACCTGAAAAGTGATATAACGTACTGTACAGCACAGGAACAATTATCCAAGGAAAGAAAAGAAACACAAAGCACAACTTTGTAAACTAATTCACATACGTGTCGCCTGTTCACTTATTATGACAGGAAAACTGAAAAGTGATATAACGCACTGTACAGCACAGGAACAACTTTCAAATGAAAGTATAGAAAAGAAAGCACTAATTTGTAAACTAAATCACAAGTGTGTCGCTCGCTCAATTAGGAATACAGGAAAACTGAAAAGTGTTATCTCGCACTATACAGCACAGGAACAACTTTACATCTAAAGAGCAGAAACGCAAAGCTCTACTTTGTAAACTAATTCACAAACGTGTCGCCTGTTCAATTATTATAACAGGAAAACTGAAAAGTGATATAACCCTAACCCTAACCCCCTAACCCTAACCCTAACCTTAACCCTAACCCTACCCCTAACACTAACCCCTAACACTAACCCTAACCCTAACCCGTAACCCTAATCCTAACCCTAACCCTAACCCTAACCCTCACCCTAACTTGTTCCTCACAGGAACAAGTTTCCAATGAAAGAACGTAAACGCAAAGCACTACTTTGTAAACTGAATCACATGTGTGTCGCTTGCTCAATTAGGAATACAGGAAAACTGAAAAGTGTTATCTCGCACTGTATGGCACAGAAACAAGTTTCCATCAAAAGAAAAGAACCGCAAATCACACCTTTGTAAACTAATTCACATATGTGTCGCCTGTTCACTTATTATGACAGGAAAACTGAAAAGTGATATAACACACTGTACAGCACAGGAACAAGTTTCAAATGAAAGAATAGCAAAGAAAGCACCAATTTGTAAACTACATGACATGTGTGTTGCTCGCTCAATTAGGAATAGAGGAAAACTGAAAAGTGATATATCGCACTGCACAGCACAGGACAAGTTTCCAAAGAAAGAACAGAAAAGCAAAGCACTACTTTTAAATGGAATCACATGTGTGTCGCTCGCTCCATTAGGAATACAGGAAAACTGAAAAGTGTTATCTCGCACTATACAGCACAGAAACAAGTTTCCTTCAAAAGAGCAGAAAGGCAAAGCTCTACTTTGTAAACTATTTCACATACGTGTCGCCTGTTCAATTATTATAACAGGAAAACTGAAAAGTGATATAACCCTAACCCTAACCCCCTAACCCTAACCCTAACCTTAACCCTAACCCCTAACCATAACCCTAACCCTAACCCTACCCTAACCCTAACCTAACCCTAACTTGTTCCTCACAGGAACACGTTTCCAATGAAAGAACGTAAACGCAAAGCACTACTTTGTAAACTGAATCACATGTTTGTCGCTTGCTCAATTAGGAATACAGGAAAACTGAAAAGTGTTGTCTCGCACTGTATGGCACAGAAACAAGTTTCCATCAAAAGAACAGAAACGCAAATCACAACTTTGTAAACCAATTCACATATGTGTCGCCCGTTCAATTATTATAACAGGAAAACTGAAAAGTGATATAACGCACTGTACAGCACAGGAACAAATTTCCAAGGAAAGAACAGAAACGCAAATCACAACTTGTAAACCAATTTACAAATGTGTCGCCCGTTCAATTATTATAACAGGAAAACTGAAAAGTGATATAACGCACTGTACAGCACAGAAACAATTTTCCAAGGAAAGAACAGAAACGCAAAGCACAACTTTGTAAACTAATTCTCATACGTGTCGCCTGTTCACTTATTATGACAGGAAAACTGAAAAGTGATATAACGCACTGTACAGCACAGGAACAACTTTCAAATGAAAGAGTAGAAAAGAAAGCACTACTTTTAAATGGAATCACATGTGTGTCGCTCGCACAATTAGGAATACAGGAAAACTGAAAAGTGTTATCTCGCACTGTACAGCACAGGAACAACTTTACATCTAAAGAGCAGAAACGCAACGCTCTACTTTGTAAACTAATTCACATACGTGTCGCCTGTTCAATTATTATAACAGGAAAACTGAAAAGTGATATAACCCTAACCCTAACCCCCTAACCCTAACCCTAACCCTAATCCTAACCACTACCCCTAACCCTAACCCTAACCCTAACCCTACCCTAACCCTAACCCTAACCCTAACCCTAACCCTAACCCTAACCCTTACCCTAACCCTAACTTGTTCCTCACAGGACAACGTTTCCAATGAAAGAACGTAAACGCAAAGCACTACTTTGTAAACTGAATCACATGTGTGTCGCTTGCTCAATGAGGAATACAAGAAAACTGAAAAGTGTTATCTCGCAGTGTATGGCTCAGAAACAAGTTTCCATCAAAAGAACAGAAACGCAAATCACAACTTTGTAAACCAATTCACATATGTGTCGCCCGTTCAATTATTATAACAGGAAAACTGAAAAGTGATATAACGCACTGTACAGCACAGGAACAAATTTCCAAGGAAAGAACAGAAACGCAAATCACAACTTTGTAAACCAATTCACATATGTGTCGCCCGTTCAATTATTATAACAGGAAAACTGAAAAGTGATATAACGCACTGTACAGCACAGGAACAATTTTCCAAGGAAAGAACAGAAAGGCAAAGCACAACTTTGTAAACTAATTCACATACGTGTCGCCTGTTCACTGATTATGACAGGAAAACTGAAAAGTGATATAACGCACTGTACAGCACAGGAACAACTTTCAAATGAAAGTATAGAAAAGAAAGCACTGATTTGTAAACTAAATCACAAGTGTGTCGCTCGCTCAATTAGGAATACAGGAAAACTGAAAAGTGATATATCGCACTGTACAGCAAAGGAACAAGTTTCCAACGAAAGAACAGAAAATCAAAGCACTACTTTTAAATGGAATCACATGTGTGTCGCTCGCACAATTAGGAATACAGGAAAACTGAAAAGTGTTATCTCGCACTGTACAGCACAGGAACAAATTTACATCTAAAGAGCAGAAACGCAACGCTCTACTTTGTAAACTAATTCACATACGTGTCGCCTGTTCAATTATTATAACAGGAAAACTGAAAAGTGATATAACCCTAACCCTAACCCCCTAACCCTAACCCTAACCTTAATCCTAACCACTACCCCTAACACTAACCCTAACCCTAACCCTACCCTAACACTAACCCTAACCCTAACCCTAACCCTAACCCTTACCCTAAACCTAACTTATTCCTCACAGGACAACGTTTCCTATGAAAGAACGTAAACGCAAAGCACTACTTTGTAAACTGAATCACATGTGTGTCGCTTGCTCAATGAGGAATACAAGAAAACTGAAAAGTGTTGTCTCGCACTGTATGGCACAGAAACAAGTTTCCATCAAAAGAACAGAAACGCAAATCACAACTTTGTAAACCAATTCACATATGTGTCGCCCGTTCAATTATTATAACAGGAAAACTGAAAAGTGATATAACGCACTGTACAGCACAGGAACAAATTTCCAACGAAAGAACAGAAACGCAAAGCACAACTTTGTAAACTAATTCACATATGTGTCACCTGTTCACTTATTATGACAGGAAAACTGAAAAGTGATATATCACACTGTACAGCAGAGAAACAAGTTTCCAACAGAAGAACAGAAACGCAAAGCATTACTTTGTAAACTAAATCACATGTGTGTCGCTCGCACAATTAGGAATACAGGAAAACTGAAAAGTGTTATCTCGCACTGTACAGCACAGGAACAACTTTACATCTAAAGAGCAGAAACGCAAAGCTCTACTTTGCAAACTAATTCACATACGTGTCGCCTGATCGATTATTATAACAGGAAAACTGAAAAGTGATATAACCCTAACCCTAACCCCCTAACCCTAACCCTAACACTAACCCTAACCCCTAACCCTAACCCTAACCCTAACCCATAACCCTAACCCTAACCCTAACCCTACCCCTAACACTAACCCCTAACCCTAACCCTAACCCTAACGCCTAACCCTAACCCTAACCCTAACCCTAACCCTAACTTGTTCCTCACAGGAAGAAGTTTCCAATGAAAGAACGTAAACGCAAAGCACTACTTTGTAAACTGAATCACATGTATGTCGCTTGCTCAATTAGGAATACAGGAAAACTGAAAAGTGATATAACGCACTGTACAGCACAGAAACAATTTTCCAAGGAAAGAACAGAAACGCAAAGCACAACTTTGTAAACTAATTCACATACGTGTCGCCTGTTCACTTATTATGACAGGAAAACTGAAAAGTGATATAACGCACTGTACAGCACAGGAACAACTTTCAAATGAAAGAGTAGAAAAGAAAGCACTAATTTGGAAACTAAATCACAAGTGTGTCGCTTGCTCAATTAGGAATACAGGAAAACTGAAAAGTGATATATCGCACTGTACAGCAAAGGAACAAGTTTCCAACGAAAGAACAGAAAATCAAAGCACTACTTTTAAATGGAATCACATGTGTGTCGCTCGCACAATTAGGAATACAGGAAAACATAAAAGTGTTATCTCGCACTGTACAGCACAGGAACAACTTTACATCTAAAGAGCAGAAACACAAAGCTCTACTTTGTAAACTAATTCACATACGTGTCGCCTGTTCAATTATAATAGGAAAACTGAAAAGTGGTATAACCCTAACCCTAACACTAACCCCTAACCCTAACCCTAACCCTAATCCTAGCCACTACCCCTAACCCTAACCCTAACCCTAACCCTACCCTAACCCTAACCCTAACCCTAACCCATAACCCTAACCCTAACCCTAACGCTACCGCTAACCCTAACCCCTAACCCTAACCCTAACCCTAACCCCTAACTCTAACCCTAACCCTAACCCTAACTTGTTCCTCACAGGAACAAGTTTCCAATGAAAGAACGTAAACGCAAAGCACTACTTTGTAAACTGAATCACATGTGTGTCGCTTGCTCAATTAGGAATACAGGAAAACTGAAAAATGTTATCTCGCACTGTATGGCACAGAAACAAGTTTCCATTAAAAGAACAGAAACGCAAAGCACAACTTTGTAAACTAATTCACATATGTGTCACCTGTTCAATTATTATGACAGGAAAACTGAAAAGTGATATATCACACTGTACAGCACAGAAACAAGTTTCCAACAGAAGAACAGAATCGCAAAGCACTACATTGTAAACTAAATCACATGTGTGTCACTCGCTCAATTCGGAATACAGGAAAACTGAAAAGTGTTATCTCGCACTGTACAGCACAGGAACAACTTTCAAATGAAAGTAATGAAAAGAAAGCACTAATTTGTAAACTAAATCACAATTGTGTCGCTCGCTCAATTAGGAATACAGGAAAACTGAAAAGTGATATATCGCACTGTACAGCAAAGGAACAAGTTTCCAACGAAAGAACAGAAAAGCAAAGCACTACTTTTAAATGGAATCACATGTGTGTCGCTCACTCCATTAGGAATACAGGAAAACTGAAAAGTGTTATCTCCCACTATACAGCACAGAAACAAGTTTCCTACAAAAGAGCAGAAACGCAAAGCTCTACTTTGTAAACTATTTCACATACATGTCGCCTGTTCAATTATTATAACAGGAAAACTGAAATGTGATATAACCCTAACCCTAACCCCCTAACCCTAACCCTAACCCCTAACCCTTACCCTAACCCTAACCCTACCCTAACCCTAACACTAACCCTAACCCTAATCCTAACCCCTAACCCTAACCCTAACCCTAACCCTAACCTAACCCTAACTTGTTCCTCACAGGAAAACGTTTCCAATGAAAGAACGTAAACGCAAAGCACTACTTTGTAAACTGAATCACATGTGTGTCGCTTGCTCAATTAGGAATACAAGAAAACTGAAAAGTGTTATATCGCACTGTATGGCACAGAAACAAGTTTCCATCAAAAGAAAAGAACCGCAAATCACAACTTTGTAAACTAATTCACATATGTGTCGCCTGTTCACTTATTATGACAGGAAACCTGAAAAGTGATATAACGTACTGTACAGCACAGGAACAATTATCCAAGGAAAGAAAAGAAACACAAAGCACAACTTTGTAAACTAATTCACATACGTGTCGCCTGTTCACTTATTATGACAGGAAAACTGAAAAGTGATATAACGCACTGTACAGCACAGGAACAACTTTCAAATGAAAGTATAGAAAAGAAAGCACTAATTTGTAAACTAAATCACAAGTGTGTCGCTCGCTCAATTAGGAATACAGGAAAACTGAAAAGTGTTATCTCGCACTATACAGCACAGGAACAACTTTACATCTAAAGAGCAGAAACGCAAAGCTCTACTTTGTAAACTAATTCACAAACGTGTCGCCTGTTCAATTATTATAACAGGAAAACTGAAAAGTGATATAACCCTAACCCTAACCCCCTAACCCTAACCCTAACCTTAACCCTAACCCTACCCCTAACACTAACCCCTAACACTAACCCTAACCCTAACCCGTAACCCTAACCCTAACCCTAACCCTAACCCTAACCCTCACCCTAACTTGTTCCTCACAGGAACAAGTTTCCAATGAAAGAACGTAAACGCAAAGCACTACTTTGTAAACTGAATCACATGTGTGTCGCTTGCTCAATTAGGAATACAGGAAAACTGAAAAGTGTTATCTCACACTGTATGGCACAGAAACAAGTTTCCATCAAAAGAAAAGAACCGCAAATCACACCTTTGTAAACTAATTCACATATGTGTCGCCTGTTCACTTATTATGACAGGAAAACTGAAAAGTGATATAACACACTGTACAGCACAGGAACAAGTTTCAAATGAAAGAATAGCAAAGAAAGCACCAATTTGTAAACTACATGACATGTGTGTTGCTCGCTCAATTAGGAATAGAGGAAAACTGAAAAGTGATATATCGCACTGCACAGCACAGGACAAGTTTCCAAAGAAAGAACAGAAAAGCAAAGCACTACTTTTAAATGGAATCACATGTGTGTCGCTCGCTCCATTAGGAATACAGGAAAACTGAAAAGTGTTATCTCGCACTATACAGCACAGAAACAAGTTTCCTTCAAAAGAGCAGAAAGGCAAAGCTCTACTTTGTAAACTATTTCACATACGTGTCGCCTGTTCAATTATTATAACAGGAAAACTGAAAAGTGATATAACCCTAACCCTAACCCCCTAACCCTAACCCTAACCTTAACCCTAACCCCTAACCCTAACCCTAACCCTAACCCTACCCTAACCCTAACCTAACCCTAACTTGTTCCTCACAGGAACACGTTTCCAATGAAAGAACGTAAACGCAAAGCACTACTTTGTAAACTGAATCACATGTTTGTCGCTTGCTCAATTAGGAATACAGGAAAACTGAAAAGTGTTGTCTCGCACTGTATGGCACAGAAACAAGTTTCCATCAAAAGAACAGAAACGCAAATCACAACTTTGTAAACCAATTCACATATGTGTCGCCCATTCAATTATTATAACAGGAAAACTGAAAAGTGATATAACGCACTGTACAGCACAGGAACAAATTTCCAAGGAAAGAACAGAAACGCAAATCACAACTTGTAAACCAATTTACATATGTGTCGCCCGTTCAATTATTATAACAGGAAAACTGAAAAGTGATATAACGCACTGTACAGCACAGAAACAATTTTCCAAGGAAAGAACAGAAACGCAAAGCACAACTTTGTAAACTAATTCTCATACGTGTCGCCTGTTCACTTATTATGACAGGAAAACTGAAAAGTGATATAACGCACTGTACAGCACAGGAACAACTTTCAAATGAAAGAGTAGAAAAGAAAGCACTACTTTTAAATGGAATCACATGTGTGTCGCTCGCACAATTAGGAATACAGGAAAACTGAAAAGTGTTATCTCGCACTGTACAGCACAGGAACAAATTTACATCTAAAGAGCAGAAACGCAACGCTCTACTTTGTAAACTAATTCACATACGTGTCGCCTGTTCAATTATTATAACAGGAAAACTGAAAAGTGATATAACCCTAACCCTAACCCCCTAACCCTAACCCTAACCTTAATCCTAACCACTACCCCTAACACTAACCCTAACCCTAACCCTACCCTAACACTAACCCTAACCCTAACCCTAACCCTTACCCTAAACCTAACTTATTCCTCACAGGACAACGTTTCCTATGAAAGAACGTAAACGCAAAGCACTACTTTGTAAACTGAATCACATGTGTGTCGCTTGCTCAATGAGGAATACAAGAAAACTGAAAAGTGTTGTCTCGCACTGTATGGCACAGAAACAAGTTTCCATCAAAAGAACAGAAACGCAAATCACAACTTTGTAAACCAATTCACATATGTGTCGCCCGTTCAATTATTATAACAGGAAAACTGAAAAGTGATATAACGCACTGTACAGCACAGGAACAAATTTCCAAGGAAAGAACAGAAACGCAAATCACAACTTGTAAACCAATTTACATATGTGTCGCCCGTTCAATTATTATAACAGGAAAACTGAAAAGTGATATAACGCACTGTACAGCACAGAAACAATTTTCCAAGGAAAGAACAGAAACGCAAAGCACAACTTTGTAAACTAATTCTCATACGTGTCGCCTGTTCACTTATTATGACAGGAAAACTGAAAAGTGATATAACGCACTGTACAGCACAGGAACAACTTTCAAATGAAAGAGTAGAAAAGAAAGCACTACTTTTAAATGGAATCACATGTGTGTCGCTCGCACAATTAGGAATACAGGAAAACTGAAAAGTGTTATCTCGCACTGTACAGCACAGGAACAACTTTACATCTAAAGAGCAGAAACGCAACGCTCTACTTTGTAAACTAATTCACATACGTGTCGCCTGTTCAATTATTATAACAGGAAAACTGAAAAGTGATATAACCCTAACCCTAACCCCCTAACCCTAACCCTAACCCTAATCCTAACCACTACCCCTAACCCTAACCCTAACCCTAACCCTACCCTAACCCTAACCCTAACCCTAACCCTAACCCTAACCCTTACCCTAACCCTAACTTGTTCCTCACAGGACAACGTTTCCAATGAAAGAACGTAAATGCAAAGCACTACTTTGTAAACTGAATCACATGTGTGTCGCTTGCTCAATGAGGAATACAAGAAAACTGAAAAGTGTTATCTCGCAGTGTATGGCTCAGAAACAAGTTTCCATCAAAAGAACAGAAACGCAAATCACAACTTTGTAAACCAATTCACATATGTGTCGCCCGTTCAATTATTATAACAGGAAAACTGAAAAGTGATATAACGCACTGTACAGCACAGGAACAAATTTCCAAGGAAAGAACAGAAACGCAAATCACAACTTTGTAAACCAATTTACATATGTGTCGCCCGTTCAACTATTATAACAGGAAAACTGAAAAGTGATATAACGCACTGTACAGCACAGAAACAATTTTCCAAGGAAAGAACAGAAACGCAAAGCACAACTTTGTAAACTAATTCTCATACGTGTCGCCTGTTCACTTATTATGACAGGAAAACTGAAAAGTGATATAACGCACTGTACAGCACAGGAACAACTTACAAATGAAAGAGTAGAAAAGAAAACACTAATTTGTAAACTAAATCACAAGTGTGCCGCTTGCTCAATTAGGAATACAGGAAAACTGAAAAGTGATATATCGCACTGTACAGCAAAGGAACAAGTTTCCAACGAAAGAACAGAAAATCAAAGCACTACTTTTAAATGGAATCACATGTGTGTCGCTCGCACAATTAGGAATACAGGAAAACTGAAAAGTGTTATCTCGCACTGTACAGCACAGGAACAAATTTACATCTAAAGAGCAGAAACGCAACGCTCTACTTTGTAAACTAATTCACATACGTGTCGCCTGTTCAATTATTATAACAGGAAAACTGAAAAGTGATATAACCCTAACCCTAACCCCCTAACCCTAACCCTAACCTTAATCCTAACCACTACCCCTAACACTAACCCTAACCCTAACCCTACCCTAACACTAACCCTAACCCTAACCCTAACCCTTACCCTAAACCTAACTTATTCCTCACAGGACAACGTTTCCTATGAAAGAACGTAAACGCAAAGCACTACTTTGTAAACTGAATCACATGTGTGTCGCTTGCTCAATGAGGAATACAAGAAAACTGAAAAGTGTTGTCTCGCACTGTATGGCACAGAAACAAGTTTCCATCAAAAGAACAGAAACGCAAATCACAACTTTGTAAACCAATTCACATATGTGTCGCCCGTTCAATTATTATAACAGGAAAACTGAAAAGTGATATAACGCACTGTACAGCACAGGAACAAATTTCCAACGAAAGAACAGAAACGCAAAGCACAACTTTGTAAACTAATTCACATATGTGTCACCTGTTCACTTATTATGACAGGAAAACTGAAAAGTGATATATCACACTGTACAGCAGAGAAACAAGTTTCCAACAGAAGAACAGAAACGCAAAGCATTACTTTGTAAACTAAATCACATGTGTGTCGCTCGCACAATTAGGAATACAGGAAAACTGAAAAGTGTTATCTCGCACTGTACAGCACAGGAACAACTTCACATCTAAAGAGCAGAAACGCAAAGCTCTACTTTGCAAACTAATTCACATACGTGTCGCCTGATCAATTATTATAACAGGAAAACTAAAAAGTGATATAACCCTAACCCTAACCCCCTAACCCTAACCCTAACACTAACCCTAACCCCTAACCCTAACCCTAACCCTAACCCATAACCCTAACCCTAACCCTAACCCTACCCCTAACACTAACCCCTAACCCTAACCCTAACCCTAACGCCTAACCCTAACCCTAACCCTAACCCTAACCCTAACCCTAACTTGTTCCTCACAGGAAGAAGTTTCCAATGAAAGAACGTAAACGCAAAGCACTACTTTGTAAACTGAATCACATGTGTGTCGCTTGCTCAATTAGGAATACAGGAAAACTGAAAAGTGTTATCTCGCACTGTATGGCACAGAAACAAGTTTCCATCAAAAGAAAAGAACCGCAAATCACAACTTTGTAAACTAATTCACATATGTGTCGCCTGTTCACTTATTATGACAGGAAAACTGAAAAGTGATATAACGCACTGAACAGCACAGGAACAAGTTTCAAATGAAAGAATAGAAAAGAAAGCACTAATTTGTAAACTAAATGACATGTCTGTTGCTCGCTCAATTAGGAATACAGGAAAACTGAAAAGTGATATATCGCACTGCACTGCACAGGACAAGTTTCCAACGAAAGAACAGAAAGGCAAAGCACTACTTTGTAAACTAAATCACATGTGTGTCGCTCGCACAATTAGGAATACAGGAAAACTGAAAAGTGTTATCTCGCACTGTACAGCACAGGAACAACTTTACATCTAAAGAGCAGAAACGCAAAGCTCTACTTTGTAAACTAATTCACATACGTGTCGCCTGTTCAATTATTATAACAGGAAAACTGAAAAGTGATATAACCCTAACCCTAACCCCCTAACCCTAACCCTAACCCTAATCCTAACCACTACCCCTAACCCTAACCCTAACCCTAACCCTACCCTAACCCTAACCCTAACCCTAACCCTAACCCTAACCCTTACCCTAACCCTAACTTGTTCCTCACAGGACAACGTTTCCAATGAAAGAACGTAAACGCAAAGCACTACTTGTAAACTGAATCACATGTGTGTCGCTTGCTCAATGAGGAATACAAGAAAACTGAAAAGTGTTGTCTCGCACTGTATGGCACAGAAACAAATTTCCATCAAAAGAACAGAAACGCAAATCACAACTTTGTAAACCAATTCACACATGTGTCGCCCGCTCAATTATTATAACAGGAAAACTGAAAAGTGATATAACGCACTGTACAGCACAGGAACAAATTTCCAACAAAAGAACAGAAACGCAAAGCACAACTTTGTAAACTAATTCACATATGTGTCACCTGTTCACTTATTATGACAGGAAAACTGAAAAGTGATATATCACACTGTACAGCACAGAAACAAGTTTCCAACAGAAGAACAGAAACGCAAAGCATTACTTTGTAAACTAAATCACATGTGTGTCGCTCGCACAATTAGGAATACAGGAAAACTGAAAAGTGTTATCTCGCACTGTATGGCACAGAAACAAGTTTCCATCAAAAGAAAAGAACCGCAAATCACAACTTTGTAAACTAATTCACATATGTGTCGCCTGTTCACTTATTATGACAGGAAAACTGAAAAGTGATATAACGCACTGTACAGCACAGGAACAAGTTTCAAATGAAAGAATAGAAAAGAAAGCACTAATTTGTAAACTAAATCATATGCGTGTTGCTCGCTCAATTAGGAATACAGGAAAACTGAAAAGTGATATATCGCACTGCACTGCACAGGACAAGTTTCCAACGAAAGAACAGAAACGCAAAGCACTACTTTGTAAACTAAATCACATGTGTGTCGCTCGCACAATTAGGAATACAGGAAAACTGAAAAGTGTTATCTCGCACTGTACAGCACAGGAACAACTTTACATCTAAAGAGCAGAAACACAAAGCTCTACTTTGTAAACTAATTCACATACGTGTCGCCTGTTCAATTATTATAACAGGAAAACTGAAAAGTGACATAACCCTAACCCTAACCCCCTAACCCTAACCCTAACCCTAACCCTAACCCTACCCCTAACACTAACCCCTAACCCTAACCCTAACCCTAACCCCTAACCCTAACCCTAACCCTAACCCTAACCCTAAACCTAACCCTAACCCTAACTTGTTCCTCACAGGAACAAGTTTCCAATGAAAGAACGTAAACGCAAAGCACTACTTTGTAAACTGAATCACATGTGTGTCGCTTGCTCAATTAGGAATACAGGAAAACTGAAAAGTGTTATCTCACACTGTATGGCACAGAAACAAGTTTCCATCAAAAGAAAAGAACTGCAAATCACAACTTTGTAAACTAATTCACATATGTGTCGCCTGTTCACTTATTATGACAGGAAAACTGAAAAGTGATATAACACACTGTACAGCACAGGAACATGTTTCAAATGAAAGAATAGCAAAGAAAGCACTAATTTGTAAACTAAATGACATGTGTGTTGCTCGCTCAATTAGGAATACAGGAAAACTGAAAAGTGATATATCGCACTGCGCAGCACAGGACAAGTTTCCAACGAAAGAACAGAAAAGCAAAGCACTTCTTTTAAATGGAATCACATGTGTGTCGCTCGCTCCATTAGGAATACAGGAAAACTGAAAAGTGTTATCTCGCACTATACAGCACAGAAACAAGTTTCCTCCAAAAGAGCAGAAACGCAAAGCTCTACTTTGTAAACTATTTCACATACGTGTCGCCTGTTCAATTATTATAACAGGAAAACTGAAAAGTGATATAACCCTAACCCTAACCCCCTAACCCTAACCCTAACCCTAATCCTAACCACTACCCCTAACCCTAACCCTAACCCTAACCCTACCCTAAACCTAACCCTAACCCTAACCCTAACCCTTACCCTAACCCTAACTTGTTCCTCACAGGACAACGTTTCCAATGAAAGAACGTAAACGCAAAGCACTACTTTGTAAACTGAATCACATGTGTGTCGCTTGCTCAATGAGGAATACAAGAAAACTGAAAAGTGTTGTCTCGACTGTATGGCACAGAAACAAGTTTCCATCAAAAGAACAGAAACGCAATTCACAACTTTGTAAACTAATTCACATATGTGTCGCCTCTTCACTTATTATGACAGGAAAACTGAAAAGTGATATAACACACTGTACAGCACAGGAACAAGTTTCAAATGAAAGAATAGCAAAGAAAGCACTAATTTGTAAACTAAATGACATGTGTGTTGCTCGCTCAATTAGGAATACAGGAAAACTGAAAAGTGATATATCGCACTGCGCAGCACAGGACAAGTTTCCAACGAAAGAACAGAAAAGCAAAGCACTACTTTTAAATGGAATCGCATGTGTGTCGCTCGCTCCATTAGGAATACAGGAAAACTGAAAAGTGTTATCTCGCACTATACAGCACAGAAACAAGTTTCCTTCAAAAGAGCAGAAACGCAAAGCTCTACTTTGTAAACTATTTCACATACGTGTCGCCTGTTCAATTATTATAACAGGAAAACTGAAAAGTGATATAACCCTAACCCTAACCCCCTAACCCTAACCCTAACCCTAACCCCTAACCCTAACCCTAACCCTAACCCTACCCTAACCCTAACACTAAACCTAACCCTAATCCTAACCCCTAACCCTAACCCTAACCCTAACCCTAACCTAACCCTAACTTGTTCCTCACAGGAAAACGTTTCCAATGAAAGAACGTAAACGCAAAGCACTACTTTGTAAACTGAATCACATGTGTGTCGCTTGCTCAATGAGGAATACAAGAAAACTGAAAAGTGTTGTCTCGCACTGTATGGCACAGAAACAAGTTTCCATCAAAAGAACAGAAACGCAAATCACAACTTTGTAAACCAATTCACATATGTGTCGCCCGTTCAATTATTATAACAGGAAAACTGAAAAGTGATATAACGCACTGTACATCACAGGAACAAATTTCCAACGAAAGAACAGAAACGCAAAGCACAACTTTGTAAACTAATTCACATATGTGTCACCTGTTCACTTATTATGACAGGAAAACTGAAAAGTGATATATCACACTGTACAGCACAGAAACAAGTTTCCAACAGAAGAACAGAAACGCAAAGCATTACTTTGTAAACTAAATCACATGTGTGTCGCTCGCACAATTAGGAATACAGGAAAACTGAAAAGTGTTATCTCGCACTGTACAGCACAGCAACAACTTTACATCTAAAGAGCAGAAACGCAAAGCTCTACTTTGCAAACTAATTCACATACGTGTCGCCTGATCAATTATTATAACAGGAAAACTGAAAAGTGATATAACCCAAACCCTAACCCCCTAACCCTAACCCTAACTTTAACCCTAACCCCTAACCCTAACCCTAACCCTAACCCTAACCCATAACCCTAACCCTAACCCTAACCCTACCCCTAACACTAACCCCTAACCCTAACCCTAACCCTAACACCTAACCCTAACCCTAACCCTAACCCTAACCCTAACCCTAACTTGTGCCTCACAGGAACAAGTTTCCAATGAAAGAACGTAAACGCAAAGCACTACTTTGTAAACTGAATCACATGTGTGTCGCTTGCTCAATTAGGAATACAGGAAAACTGAAAATTGTTATCTCACACTGTATGGCACAGAAACAAGTTTCCATCAAAAGAAAAGAACCGCAAATCACAACTTTGTAAACTAATTCACATATGTGTCACCTGTTCACTTATTATGACAGGAAAACTGAAAAGTGATATAACGCACTGTACAGCACAGGAACAAGTTTCAAATGAAAGAATAGAAAAGAAAGCACTAATTTGTAAACTAAATCACATGTGTGTTGCTCGCTCAATTAGGAATACAGGAAAACTGAAAAGTGATATATCGCACTGCACTGCACAGGACAAGTTTCCAACTAAAGAACAGAAACGCAAAGCACTACTTTGTAAACTAAATCACATGTGTGTCGCTCGCACAATTAGGAATACAGGAAAACTGAAAAGTGTTATCTCGCACTGTACAGCACAGGAACAACTTTATATCTAAAGAGCAGAAACGCAAAGCTCTACTTTGTAAACTAATTCACATACGTGTCGCCTGTTCAATTATTATAACAGGAAAACTGAAAAGTGATATAACCCTAACCCTAACCCCCTAACCCTAACCCTAACCCTAATCCTAACCCTAAACCTAACCCTAACCCCTAACCCTAACCCTAACCCTAACCCTAACCCTACCCCTAACACTAACCCCTAACCCTAACCTTAACCCTAACGCCTAACCCTAACCCTAACCCTAACCCTAACCCTAACTTGTTCCTCACAGGAACAAGTTTCCAATGAAAGAACGTAAACGCAAAGCACTACTTTGTAAACTGAATCACATGTGTGTCGCTTGCTCAATTAGGAATACAGGAAAACTGAAAAGAGTTATCTCGCACTGTATGGCACAGAAACAAGTTTCCATCAAAAGAAAAGAACCGCAAATCACAACTTTGTAAACTAATTCACATATGTGTCGCCTGTTCACTTATTATGACAGGAAAACTGAAAAGTGATATAACGCACTGTACAGCACAGGAACAAGTTTCAAATGAAAGAATAGAAAAGAAAGCACTAATTTGTAAACTAAATCACATGTGTGTTGCTCGCTCAATTAGGAATACAGGAAAACTGAAAAGTGATATATCGCACTGCACTGCACAGGACAAGTTTCCAATGAAAGAACAGAAACGCAAAGCACTACTTTGTAAACTAAATCACATGTGTGTCGCTCGCACAATTAGGAATACAGGAAAACTGAAAAGTGTTATCTCGCACTGTACAGCACAGGAACAACTTTACATCTAAAGAGCAGAAACGCAAAGCTCTACTTTGTAAACTAATTCACATACGTGTCGCCTGTTCAATTATTATAACAGGAAAACTGAAAAGTGATATAACCCTAACCCTAACCCCCTAACCCTAACCCTAACCCTAACCCTAACCCTACCCCTAACACTAACCCCTAACCCTAACCCTAACCCTAACCCCTAACCCTAACCCTAACCCTAACCCTACCCTAACCCTAAAACTAACCCTAACCCTAATCCTAACCCCTAACCCTAACCCTAACCCTAACCCTAACCCTAACCCTAACCTAACCCTAACTTGTTCCTCACAGGAAAACGTTTCCAATGAAAGAACGTAAACGCAAAGCACTACTTTGTAAACTGAATCACATGTGTGTCGCTTGCTCAATGAGGAATACAAGAAAACTGAAAAGTGTTATCTCGCACTGTATGGCACAGAAACAAGTTTCCATCAAAAGAACAGAAACGCAAATCAAAACTTTGTAAACCAATTCACATATGTGTCGCCCGTTCAATTATTATAACAGGAAAACTGAAAAGTGATATAACGCACTGTACAGCACAGGAACAAATTTCCAACGAAAGAACAGAAACGCAAAGCACAACTTTGTAAACTAATTCACATATGTGTCACCTGTTCACTTATTATGACAGGAAAACTGAAAAGTGATATATCACACTGTACAGCACAGAAACAAGTTTCCAACAGAAGAACAGAAACGCAAAGCATTACTTTGTAAACTAAATCACATGTGTGTCGCTCGCACAATTAGGAATACAGGAAAACTGAAAAGTGTTATCTCGCACTGTACAGCACAGGAACAACTTTACATCTAAAGAGCAGAAACGCAAAGCTCTACTTTGCAAACTAATTCACATACGTGTCACCTGATCAATTATTATAACAGGAAAACTGAAAAGTGATATAACCCTAACCCTAACCCCCTAACCCTAACCCTAACTCTAACCCTAACCCTAAATCTAACCCTAACCCCTAACCCTAACCCTAACCCTAACCCTAACCCTAACCCATAACCCTAACCCTAACCCTAACCCTACCCATAACACTAACCCCTAACCCTAACCCTAACCCTAACGCCTAACCCTAACCCTAACCCTAACCCTAACCCTAACCCTAACTTGTTCCTCACAGGAACAAGTTTCCAATGAAAGAACGTAAACGCAAAGCACTACTTTGTAAACTGAATCACATGTGTGTCGCTTGCTCAATTAGGAATACAGGAAAACTGAAAAGTGTTATCTCACACTGTATGGCACAGAAACAAGTTTCCATCAAAAGAAAAGAACCGCAAATCACAACTTTGTAAACTAATTCACATATGTGTCGCCTGTTCACTTATTATGACAGGAAAACTGAAAAGTGATATAACGCACTGTACAGCACAGGAACAAGTTTCAAATGAAAGAATAGAAAAGAAAGCACTAATTTGTAAACTAAATCACATGTGTGTTGCTCGCTCAATTAGGAATACAGGAAAACTGAAAAGTGATATATCGCACTGCACTGCACAGGACAAGTTTCCAACGAAAGAACAGAAACGCAAAGCACTACTTTGTAAACTAAATCACATGTGTGTCGCTCACACAATTAGGAATACAGGAAAACTGAAAAGTGTTATCTCGCACTGTACAGCACAGGAACAACTTTACATCTAAAGAGCAGAAACGCAAAGCTCTACTTTGTAAACTAATTCACATACGTGTCGCCTGTTCAATTATTATAACAGGAAAACTGAAAAGTGATATAACCCTAACCCTAACCCCCTAACCCTAACCCTAACCCTAATCCTAACCACTACCCATAACCCTAACCCTAACCCTAACCCTACCCTAAACCTAACCCTAACCCTAACCCTAACCCTAACCCTTACCCTAAACCTAACTTGTTCCTCACAGGACAACGTTTCCAATGAAAGAACGTAAACGCAAAGCACTACTTTGTAAACTGAATCAAATGTGTGTCGCTTGCTCAATGAGGAATACAAGAAAACTGAAAAGTGTTGTCTCGCACTGTATGGCACAGAAACAAGTTTCCATCAAAAGAACAGAAACGCAAATCACAACTTTGTAAACCAATTCACATATGTGTCGCCCGTTCAATTATTATAACAGGAAAACTGAAAAGTGATATAACGCACTGTACAGCACAGGAACAAATTTCCAACGAAAGAACAGAAACGCAAAGCACAACTTTGTAAACTAATTCACATATGTGTCACCTGTTCACTTATTATGACAGGAAAACTGAAAAGTGATATATCACACTGTACAGCACAGAAACAAGTTTCCAACAGAAGAACAGAAACGCAAAGCATTACTTTGTAAACTAAATCACATGTGTGTCGCTCGCACAATTAGGAATACAGGAAAACTGAAAAGAGTTATCTCGCACTGTACAGCACAGGAACAACTTCACATCTAAAGAGCAGAAATGCAAAGCTCTACTTTGCAAACTAATTCACATACGTGTCGCCTGATCAATTATTATAACAGGAAAACTGAAAAGTGATATAACCCTAACCCTAACCCCCTAACCCTAACCCTAACCCTAACCCTAACCCCTAACCCTAACCCTAACCCTAACCCTACCCTAACCCTAACACTAACCCTAACCCTAATACTAACCCATAACCCTAACCCTAACCCTAACCCTAACCTAACCCTAACTTGTTCCTCACAGGAAAACGTTTCCAATGAAAGAACGTAAACGCAAAGCACTACTTTGTAAACTGAATCACATGTGTGTCGCTTGCTCATTGAGGAATACAAGAAAACTGAAAAGTGTTATCTCGCACTGTATGGCACAGAAACAAGTTTCCATCAAAAGAACAGAAACGCAAATCACAACTTTGTAAACCAATTCACATATGTGTCGCCCGTTCAATTATTATAACAGGAAAACTGAAAAGTGATATAACGCACTGTACAGCACAGGAACAAATTTCCAACGAAAGAACAGAAACGCAAAGCACAACTTTGTAAACTAATTCACATATGTGTCACCTGTTCACTTATTATGACAGGAAAACTGAAAAGTGATATATCACACTGTACAGCACAGAAACAAGTTTCCAACAGAAGAACAGAAACGCAAAGCATTACTTTGTAAACTAAATCACATGTGTGTCGCTCGCACAATTAGGAATACAGGAAAACTGAAAAGTGTTATCTCGCACTGTACAGCACAGGAACAACTTTACATCTAAAGAGCAGAAACGCAAAGCTCTACTTTGCAAACTAATTCACATACGTGTCGCCTGATCAATTATTATAACAGAAAAACTGAAAAGTGATATAACCCTAACCCTAACCCCCTAACCCTAACCCTAACCCTAACCCTAACCCTAAATCTAACCCTAACCCCTAACCCTAACACTAACCCTAACCCTAACCCTAACCCTAACCCATAACCCTAACCCTAACCCTAACCCTACCCATAACACTAACCCCTAACCCTAACCCTAACCCTAACCCTACCGTAACCCTAACACTAACCCTAACCCTAATCCTAACCCCTAACCCTAACCCTAACCCTAACCCTAACCTAACCCTAACTTGTTCCTCACAGGAAAACGTTTCCAATGAAAGAACGTAAACGCAAAGCACTACTTTGTAAACTGAATCACATGTGTGTCGCTTGCTCAATTAGGAATACAGGAAAACTGAAAAGTGTTATCTCGCACTGTATGGAACAGAAACAAGTTTCCATCAAAAGAAAAGAACCGCAAATCACAACTTTGTAAACTAATTCACATATGTGTCGCCTGTTCACTTATTATGACAGGAAAACTGAAAAGTGATATAACGCACTGTACAGCACAGGAACAAGTTTCAAATGAAAGAATAGAAAAGAAAGCACTAATTTGTAAACTAAATCACATGCGTGTTGCTCGCTCAATTAGGAATACAGGAAAACTGAAAAGTGTTATCTCGCACTGTACAGGACAGGAACAACTATACATCTAAAGAGCAGAAACGCAAAGCTCTACTTTGTAAACTAATTCACATACGTGTCGCCTGTTCAGTTATTATAACAGGAAAACTGAAAAGTGATATAACCCTAACCCTAACCCCCTAACCCTAACCCTAACCCTACCCCTAACACTAACCCCTAACCCTAACCCTAACCCTAACCCCTAACCCTAACCCTAACCCTAACCCTAACCCTAACCCTAACCCTAACTTGTTCCTTACAGGAACAAGTTTCCAATGAAAGAACGTAAACGCAAATCACTACTTTGTAAACTGAATCACATGTGTGTCGCTTGCTCAATGAGGAATACAAGAAAACTGAAAAGTGTTGTCTCGCACTGTATGGCACAGAAACAAGTTTCCATCAAAAGAACAGAAACGCAAATCACAACTTTGTAAACCAATTCACATATGTGTCGCCCGTTCAATTATTATAACAGGAAAACTGAAAAGTGATATAACGCACTGTACAGCACAGGAACAAATTTCCAACGAAAGAACAGAAACGCAAAGCACAACTTTGTAAATTAATTCACATATGTGTCACCTGTTCACTTATTATGACAGGAAAACTGAAAAGTGATATATCACACTGTACAGCACAGAAACAAGTTTCCAACAGAAGAACAGAAACGCAAAGCATTACTTTGTAAACTAAATCACATGTGTGTCGCTCGCACAATTAGGAATACAGGAAAACTGAAAAGTGTTATCTCGCACTGTACAGCACAGGAACAACTTTACATCTAAAGAGCAGAAACGCAAAGCTCTACTTTGTAAACTAATTCACATACGTGTCGCCTGATCAATTATTATATCAAGAAAACTGAAAAGTGATATAACCCTAACCCTAACCCCACCCCTAACACTAACCCCTAACCCTAACCCTAACCCTAACCCTAACCCCTAACCCTAACCCTAACCCTAACCCTAACCCTAACCCTAACCCTAACCCTAACCCTAACTTGTTCCTCACAGGAACAAGTTTCCAATGAAAGAACGTAAACGCAAAGCACTACTTTGTAAACTGAATCACATGTGTGTCGCTTGCTCAATTAGGAATACAGGAAAACTGAAAAGTGTTATCTCGCACTGTATGGCACAGAAACAAGTTTCCATCAAAAGAAAAGAACCGCGAATCACAACTTTGTAAACTAATTCACATATGTGTTGCCTGTTCACTTATTATGACAGGAAAACTGAAAAGTGATATAACGCACTGTACAGCACAGGAACAAGTTTCAAATGAAAGAATAGAAAAGAAAGCACTAATTTGTAAACTAAATCACATGTGTGTTGCTCGCTCAATTAGGAATACAGGAAAACTGAAAAGTGATATATCGCACTGCACTGCACAGGACAAGTTTCCAACGAAAGAACAGAAACGCAAAGCACTACTTTGTAAACTAAATCACATGTGTGTCGCTCGCACAATTAGGAATACAGGAAAACTGAAAAGTGTTATCTCGCACTGTACAGCACAGGAACAACTTTACATCTAAAGAGCAGAAACGCAAAGCTCTACTTTGTAAACTAATTCACATACGTGTCGCCTGTTCAATTATTATAACAGGAAAACTGAAAAGTGATATAACCCTAACCCTAACCCCCTAACCCTAACCCTAACCCTAACCCTAACCCTACCCCTAACACTAACCCCTAACCCTAACCCTAACCCTAATCCCTAACCCTAACCCTAACCCTAACCCTAACCCTAACCCTAACCCTAACCTAACCCTAACTTGTTCCTCACAGGAAAACGTTTCCAATGAAAGAACGTAAACGCAAAGGACTACTTTGTAAAGTGAATCACATGTGTGTCACTTGCTCAATTAGGAATACAAGAAAACTGAAAAGTGTTATATCGCACTGTATGGCACAGAAACAAGTTTCCATCAAAAGAAAAGAACCGCAAATCACAACTTTGTAAACTAATTCACATATGTGTCGCCTGTTCACTTATTATGACAGGAAAACTGAAAAGTGATATAACGCACTGTACAGCACAGGAACAACTTTCAAATGAAAGTATGGAAAAGAAAGCACTAATTTGTAAACTAAATCACAAGTGTGTCGCTCGCTCAATTACGAATACAGGAAAACTGAAAAGTGTTATCTCGCACTGTACAGCACAGGAACAACTTTACATCTAAAGAGCAGAAACGCAAAGCTCTTCTTTGTAAACTAATTCACATACGTGTCGCCTGTTCAATTATTATAACAGGAAAACTGAAAAGTGATATAACCCTAACCCTAACCCCCTAACCCTAACCCTAACCCTAACCCTACCCCTAACACTAACCCCTAACCCTAACCCTAACCCTAATCCCTAAACCTAACCCTAACCCTAACCCTAACCCTAACCTAACCCTAACTTGTTCCTCACAGGAAAATGTTTCCAATGAAAGAACGTAAACGCAAAGCACTACTTTGTAAACTGAATCACATGTGTGTCACTTGCTCAATTAGGAATACAAGAAAACTGAAAAGTGTTATATCGCACTGTATGGCACAGAAACAAGTTTCCATCAAAAGAAAAGAACCGCAAATCACAACTTTGTAAACCAATTCACATATGTGTCGCCTGTTCACTTATTATGACAGGAAAACTGAAAAGTGATATAACGCACAGTACAGCACAGGAACAACTTTCAAATGAAAGTATAGAAAAGAAAGCACTAATTTGTAAACTAAATCACAAGTGTGTCGCTCGCTCAATTAGGAATACAGGAAAACTGAAAAGTGTTATCTCGCACTGTACAGCACAGGAACAACTTTACATCTAAAGAGCAGAAACGCAAAGCTCTACTTTGCAAAGTAATTCACATACGTGTCGCCTGATCAATTATTATAACAAGAAAACTGAAAAGTGATATAACCCTAACCCTAACCCCCTAACCCTAACCCTAACCCTAACCCTAACCCTAACCCCTAACCCTAACCCTAACCCTAACCCTACCCTAACCCTAACACTAACCCTAACCCTAATCCTAACCCCTAACCCTAACCCTAACCCTAACCCTAACCTAACCCTAACTTGTTCCTCACAGGAAAAGGTTTCCAATGAAAGAACGTAAACGCAAAGCACTACTTTGTAAACTGAATCACATGTGTGTCGCTTGCTCAATTAGGAATACAGGAAAACTGAAAAGTGTTATCTCGCACTGTATGGCACAGAAACAAGTTTCCATCAAAAGAAAAGAACCGCAAATCACAACTTTGTAAACTAATTCACATATGTGTCGCCTGTTCACTTATTATGACAGGAAAACTGAAAAGTGATATAACGCACTGTACAGCACAGGAACAAGTTTCAAATGAAAGAATAGAAAAGAAAGCACTAATTTGTAAACTAAATCACATGCGTGTTGCTCGCTCAATTAGGAATACAGGAAAACTGAAAAGTGATATATCGCACTGCACTGCACAGGACAAGTTTCCAACGAAAGAACAGAAACGCAAAGCACTACTTTGTAAATTAAATCACATGTGTGTCGCTCGCACAATTAGGAATACAGGAAAACTGAAAAGTGTTATCTCGCACTGTACAGGACAGGAACAACTTTACATCTAAAGAGCAGAAACGCAAAGCTCTACTTTGTAAACTAATTCACATACGTGTCGCCTGTTCAGTTATTATAACAGGAAAACTGAAAAGTGATATAACCCTAACCCTAACCCCCTAACCCTAACCCTAACCCTACCCCTAACACTAACCCCTAACCCTAACCCTAACCCTAACCCCTAACCCTAACCCTAACCCTAACCCTAACCCTAACCCTAACCCTAACCCTAACTTGTTCCTTACAGGAACAAGTTTCCAATGAAAGAACGTAAACGCAAATCACTACTTTGTAAACTGACTCACATGTGTGTCGCTTGCTCAATGAGGAATACAAGAAAACTGAAAAGTGTTGTCTCGCACTGTATGGCACAGAAACAAGTTTCCATCAAAAGAACAGAAACGCAAATCACAACTTTGTAAACCAATTCACATATGTGTCGCCCGTTCAATTATTATAACAGGAAAACTGAAAAGTGATATAACGCACTGTACAGCACAGGAACAAATTTCCAACGAAAGAACAGAAACGCAAAGCACAACTTTGTAAACTAATTCACATATGTGTCACCTGTTCACTTATTATGACAGGAAAACTGAAAAGTGATATATCACACTGTACAGCACAGAAACAAGTTTACAACAGAAGAACAGAAACGCAAAGCATTACTTTGTATACTAAATCACATGTGTGTCGCTCGCACAATTAGGAATACAGGAAAACTGAAAAGTGTTATCTCGCACTGTACAGCACAGGAACAACTTTACATCTAAAGAGCAGAAACGCAAAGCTCTACTTTGTAAACTAATTCACATACGTGTCGCCTGATCAATTATTATATCAAGAAAACTGAAAAGTGATATAACCCTTACCCTAACCCCACCCCTAACACTAACCCCTAACCCTAACCCTAACCCTAACCCCTAACCCTAACCCTAACCCTAACCCTAACCCTAACCCTAACCCTAACCCTAACTTGTTCCTCACAGGAACAAGTTTCCAATGAAAGAACGTAAACGCAAAGCACTACTTTGTAAACTGAATCACATGTGTGTCGCTTGCTCAATTAGGAATACAGGAAAACTGAAAAGTGTTATCTCGCACTGTATGGCACAGAAACAAGTTTCCATCA